>NC_083569.1:93032511-93072511 GCF_027579695.1 Neoarius graeffei
TCAGGGCAGAATATGACGTGATATGGTGTGATGGATTCGTCTTGACCCATGGATTCCAGACATAGTTGAATTTTGTTTCTAGCCAAAAGACATCATGAGATATGAGCCAAAAGACATTTTTCCGAGTTATAGCGCCCCCTCGTGGCCAATTTGTTCGAAATTTGTTGCGGACCTTTGTGAAGGGGTGTTTCATAATCCCACCAAGTTTCGTCAAGATAGACCAAAGGGCCGCCGAGATATGAGCGCACTTCCTATTTTGCATCGGCGCAGCCAATTTTGATTGGCTGCCATGGCCAAACGCTTATGAAATTCAAAATACTGGGTATAACTTTTGTGCAGGTGGGTCCAGTTTTGCTATCTTCCAAGTTTGGGAGAAATTGGTCAAAAATTGTGGGAGGAGTAGCATTTTAATTGATTTTCACAAAATTCAAAATGGCGGGAAAACTATATGGGCGGAAAATGACGTCATGGGGTGCTTTGGATTCGTCTTGGCCCAAGGATTCCAGGGATACCAAGTTTTTGAAAATCGGACCAACGGTTCAAAAGTTACAAGCAGAAATGTACCTGCGACTTTGACCTGTTGGTGGCGCTAGAGGGTTTGAGTTAGAGGCCTGAAATTTGCTGAGAGGAATGTTGAGACTGTCTAGAATCAGTGTGCCAAATTTCACAACTTTTTACCAGACGGTTCTATGGGCTGCCATAGACTTGCAGAGGCGGAAGTGGACTGAATAATAATAATAATAATAATAAGAAACAATAGAATCACTATGGGTGCCTTCGCAGCTTCGCTGCTTGGCCCCCAATAAATATAGCTGCAAGCAGCAATGCGGGGCCAAGCAGCGTGACCCAGCCTAAGTTGCCATGGCAACAGAAAGAACTGACCAGGCAGACGATCAGAGGCACGCACAGGAAGTGTTTACAAGCAGAAATGTACCTCCAGCCAGATGGGTAGAGGCATGCACGGTGTCACCGTCAAAATCGATTGACTGTGATGCCTGAAATTACTTCAAGTGTACTAGGTGTGTGTGTGTGCTAAGAGACTGCTGAGATATGAGCTCAATGATATATGATCCTAAATACATTTTGGAAAGTTATAGCGCCCCCTAATGGCCAATGTGCACCAAATGTGGTATGGGACCTTTTGGAGGGGTGGGGCATAATCCCACCAAGTTTGGTTAAGAAAGGTCAAAGGGCTGCCGAGATATGACCACACTTCCTGTTTCACATCTGCACGGCCAAATTTGATTGGCCGCCACGGCCAAACGCTTATGAAATTCGAAAAACCGGGTAAGTTTTATGTGCAGCTTAGTCCAAAGTTGCCATCGACCAAGCTTGGAAGGAATTGGTCAAAGATTGAGGGAGGAGAAGCATTTTAATTGATTTTCACAAAATTCAAAATGGCGGAAAATATACCAGGCGGAATATGACGCCATAGGGTGCGTTGGATTCGGGTTGACCCAAGGATCCCAAAGATGCTTAGATATTGACGATCAGAAGTACGGTTCAAAAGTAACAAGCAGAAATGTACCTGCAACTTTGACCTGTTGGTGGCGCTAGACAGTTTGAGATGATGAGTTGAAATTTGCTGACAAGAACCTTGAGGCAGCCTAGAATCAGTGTGCCAAATTTGAAAACCTCTAGTCAGACAGTTCTATGGGTTGCCATAGAATTTCATTGATTTTAACAAAATTCAAAATGGCGGAAAATCCTCAAGGCAGAATATGACGTCATAGGGTGCGATAGATTCGTCTTGACCCAAGGATTCCAGAGATAGTGGAATTTTGTTTCTACCCCAAACGCATCATGAGATATGAGCCAAAAGTCATTTTTCCTAGTTATAGCGCCCCCTAGCAGCCAATTTGTTCCAATTTTTTTGGGTTCCTTCATGCAGGGGTGGGGCATAATCTCACCAAGTTTCGTTAAGATACGCCAAAGGGCGGCCGAAATATAAGCACACTTCCTGTTTGGCGTCTGCGCAGCCAATTTTGATTGGCCGCCACGGCCAAACGCTTAGGAAATTCGAAAAACCGGGTAAGTTTTATGTGCAGCTTAGTCCAACGTTGCCATCGACCAAGCTTGGAAGGAATTGGTCAAAGATTGAGGGAGGAGAAGCATTTTAATTGATTTTCACAAAATTCAAAATGGCGGAAAATATACCAGGCGGAATATGACGCCATAGGGTGCGTTGGATTCGGGTTGACCCAAGGATCCCAAAGATGCTTAGATTTTGACGATCAGAAGTACGGTTCAAAAGTAACAAGCAATAATGTACCCGCAACTTTGACCTGTTGGTGGCGCTAGACAGTTTGAGATGATGAGTTGAAATTTGCTGACAAGAACCTTGAGGCAGCCTAGAATCAGTGTGCCAAATTTGAAAACCTCTAGTCAGACAGTTCTATGGGTTGCCATAGAATTTCATTGATTTTAACAAAATTCAAAATGGCGGAAAATCCTCAAGGCAGAATATGACGTCATAGGGTGCGATAGATTCGTCTTGACCCAAGGATTCCAGAGATAGTGGAATTTTGTTTCTACCCCAAACGCATCATGAGATATGAGCCAAAAGTCATTTTTCCTAGTTATAGCGCCCCCTAGCAGCCAATTTGTTCCAATTTTTTTGTGTTCCTTCATGCAGGGGTGAGGCATAATCTCACCAAGTTTCGTTAAGATACGCCAAAGGGCGGCCGAAATATGAGCACACTTCCTGTTTGGCGTCTGCGCAGCCAAATTTGATTGGCTGCCACGGCCAAACGCTTATGAAATTCTAAAATCCGGGTAAGTTTCTTGTGCAGCTTACTCCCCAGTTGCCATCTACCAAGTTTGGGAGAAATTTGTCAAAAATTGAGGGAGGAGAAGCATTTTAAGTGATTTTCACAAAATTCAAAATGGCGGGAAAACTATATGGGCGGAAAATGACGTCATGGGGTGCTTTGGATTCGTCTTGACCTAAGGATTCCAGCGATACCAAGTTTTTGAAAATCGGACCAACGGTTCAAAAGTTACAAGCAGAAATGTACCTGCAACTTTGACCTGCTGGTGGCGCTAGAGGGTTGGGGGTCGGGACCTAAAAATTGTTATGGGGAATGCTGAGACTGTCTCAAATGTGTGTGCCAAATTTGAGCATTTTCCTATGTGTGGCTCTATGGGCTGCCATTGACTTCCCATAGGAGAAGAAAGATGAATAATAATAATAATAAATATAGCTGCAATCAGCAATGCGGGGCCAAGCAGCGTGACCCAGCCTAAGTTGCCATGGCAACAGAAAGAACTGACCAGGCAGACGATCAGAGGCACGCACAGGAAGTGTTTACAAGCAGAAATGTACCTCCAGCCAGATGGGTAGAGGCATGCACGGTGTCACCGTCAAAATCGATTGACTGTGATGCCTGAAATTACTTCAAGTGTACTAGGTGTGTGTGTGTGCTAAGAGACTGCTGAGATATGAGCTCAATGATATATGATCCTAAATACATTTTGGAAAGTTATAGCGCCCCCTAATGGCCAATGTGCACCAAATGTGGTATGGGACCTTTTGGAGGGGTGGGGCATAATCCCACCAAGTTTGGTTAAGAAAGGTCAAAGGGCTGCCGAGATATGACCACACTTCCTGTTTCACATCTGCACGGCCAAATTTGATTGGCCGCCACGGCCAAACGCTTATGAAATTCGAAAAACCGGGTAAGTTTTATGTGCAGCTTAGTCCAAAGTTGCCATCGACCAAGCTTGGAAGGAATTGGTCAAAGATTGAGGGAGGAGAAGCATTTTAATTGATTTTCACAAAATTCAAAATGGCGGAAAATATACCAGGCGGAATATGACGCCATAGGGTGCGTTGGATTCGGGTTGACCCAAGGATCCCAAAGATGCTTAGATTTTGACGATCAGAAGTACGGTTCAAAAGTAACAAGCAGAAATGTACCTGCAACTTTGACCTGTTGGTGGCGCTAGACAGTTTGAGATGATGAGTTGAAATTTGCTGACAAGAACCTTGAGGCAGCCTAGAATCAGTGTGCCAAATTTGAAAACCTCTAGTCAGACAGTTCTATGGGTTGCCATAGAATTTCATTGATTTTAACAAAATTCAAAATGGCGGAAAATCCTCAAGGCAGAATATGACGTCATAGGGTGCGATAGATTCGTCTTGACCCAAGGATTCCAGAGATAGTGGAATTTTGTTTCTACCCCAAACGCATCATGAGATATGAGCCAAAAGTCATTTTTCCTAGTTATAGCGCCCCCTAGCAGCCAATTTGTTCCAATTTTTTTGGGTTCCTTCATGCAGGGGTGGGGCATAATCTCACCAAGTTTCGTTAAGATTCGCCAAAGGGCGGCCGAAATATAAGCACACTTCCTGTTTGGCGTCTGCGCAGCCAATTTTGATTGGCCGCCACGGCCAAACGCTTATGAAATTCGAAAAACCGGGTAAGTTTTATGTGCAGCTTAGTCCAACGTTGCCATCGACCAAGCTTGGTAGGAATTGGTCAAAGATTGAGGGAGGAGAAGCATTTTAATTGATTTTCACAAAATTCAAAATGGCGGAAAATATACCAGGCGGAATATGACGCCATAGGGTGCGTTGGATTCGGGTTGACCCAAGGATCCCAAAGATGCTTAGATTTTGACGATCAGAAGTACGGTTCAAAAGTAACAAGCAGAAATGTACCTGCAACTTTGACCTGTTGGTGGCGCTAGACAGTTTGAGATGATGAGTTGAAATTTGCTGACAAGAACCTTGAGGCAGCCTAGAATCAGTGTGCCAAATTTGAAAACCTCTAGTCAGACAGTTCTATGGGTTGCCATAGAATTTCATTGATTTTAACAAAATTCAAAATGGCGGAAAATCCTCAAGGCAGAATATGACGTCATAGGGTGCGATAGATTCGTCTTGACCCAAGGATTCCAGAGATAGTGGAATTTTGTTTCTACCCCAAACGCATCATGAGATATGAGCCAAAAGTCATTTTTCCTAGTTATAGCGCCCCCTAGCAGCCAATTTGTTCCAATTTTTTTGGGTTCCTTCATGCAGGCGTGGGGCATAATCTCACCAAGTTTCGTTAAGATACGCCAAAGGGCGGCCGAAATATGAGCACACTTCCTGTTTGGCGTCTGCGCAGCCAATTTTGATTGGCTGCCACGGCCAAACGCTTACGAAATTCTAAAATCCGGGTAAATTTCTTGTGCAGCTTAGTCCACAGTTGCCACCTACCAAGTTTGGGAGAAATTTGTCAAAAATTGAGGGAGGAGAAGCATTTTAAGTGATTTTCACAAAATTCAAAATGGCGGGAAAACTATATGGGCGGAAAATGACGTCATGGGGTGCTTTGGATTCGTCTTGACCCAAGGATTCCAGGGATACCAAGTTTTTGAAAATCGGACCAACGGTTCAAAAGTTACAAGCAGAAGTGTACCTGCAAATTTGACCTGCTGGTGGCGCTAGAGGGTTGGGGGTCGGGACCTAAAAATTGTTATGGGGAATGCTGAGACTGTCTAAAATGTGTGTGCCAAATTTGAGCATTTTCCTATGTGTGGCTCTATGGGCTGCCATTGACTTCCCATAGGAGAAGAAAGATGAATAATAAATATAGCTGCAAGCAGCAATGCGGGGCCAAGCAGGGTGACCCAGCCTAAGTTGCCATGGCAACAGAAAGAACTGACCAGGCAGACGGTCATAGGCACGCACAGGAAGTGTTTACAAGCAGAAATGTACCTCCAACCAGATGGTTAGAGGCATGCACGGCTTCACCGTCAAATTCGATTGACTGTGATGGCTGAAATTACTTCAAGTGTACTAGGTGTGTGTGTGTGTGTGTGTGTGTGTGCTAAAAGACTGCTGAGATATGAGCTCAATTATATATGAGCCAAAACACATTTTGGAAAGTTATAGCGCCCCCTAATGGCCAAAGTGCACCAATTGTGGTATGGGCACTTATGGAGGGGTGGGGCATAATCCCACCAAGTTTGGTTAAGAAAGATCAAAGGGCTGCCGAGATATGAGCACACGTCCTGTTTCGCGTCTGCACATCCAAGTTTGATTGGCAGCCACGGCCAAACGCTTATGAAATTCGAAAAACCGGGTAAGTTTTTTGTGCAGGTTAGTGCAACGTTGCCATCTACCAAGTTTGGAAGGAATTGGTCAAAAATTGAGGGAGGAGAAGCATTTTAATTGATTTTCACATAATTCAAAATGGCGGAAAATATACAAGGCGGAATATGACGGCATAGGATGTGTTGGATTCGTTTTGACCCAAGGATTCCAGCGATACACAGATTTTGACGATCAGACATACGGTTCAAAAGTAACAAGCAGAAATGTACATGCAACTTTGGCCTGTTGGTGGCGCTAGAGAGTTTGAGGTGGTGAGTTGAAATTTGCTGACAAGAACCTTGAGCCAGCCTAGAATCAGTGTGCCAAATTTGAAAACCTGTTGTCAGACGGTTCTATGGGTTTCCATAGAATTTCATTGATTTTAACAAAATTCAAAATGGCGGAAAATCCTCAAGGCAGAATATGACGTCATAGGGTGCGATAGATTCGTCTTGACCCAAGGATTCCATAGGCAGTGGAATTTTGTTTCTAGCCAAAACGCATCATGAGATATGAGCCAAAAGACATTTTTCCTAGTTATAGCGCCCCCTAGCAGCCAATTTGTTCCAAATTCTTTGGGGTCCTTCATGGAGGGGTGGGGCATAAACCCACCAAGTTTCGTTAAGATACGCCAAAGGGCAGCCGAAATATGAGCACACTTCCTGTTTGGCGTCTGCGCCTCCAATTTTGATTGGCTGCCACGGCCAAACGCTTATGAAATTCTAAAAACCGGGTAAGTTTCTTGTGGAGCTTAGTCCAAAGTTGCCATCTACCAAGTTTGGGAGAAATTGGTCCAAAATTGAGGGAGGAGAAGCATTTTAATTGATTTTCACAAAATTCAAAATGGCGGGAAAACTATATGGGCGGAAAATGACGTCATGGGGTGCTTTGGATTCGTCTTGACCCAAGGATTCCAGGGATACCAAGTTTTTGAAAATCGGACCAATGGTTCAAAAGTTACAAGCAGAAATGTACCTGCAACTTTGACCTGCTGGTGGCGCTAGAGGGTTGGGGGTGGGGACCTAAAAATTGTTGTGGGGAATGCTGAGACTGTCTAGAATGTGTGTGCCAAATTTGAGCATTTTCCTATGTGTGGTTCTATGGGCTGCCATTGACATCCCATAGGAGAAGAAAGTTGAATAATAATAATAATAATAATAATAATAATAATAATAATAAGAAAACCGACAAACTCATTAGGGGCCTTCGCCAGCTTCGCTGCTTGGCCCCTAATAATAATAATAATAAGAAGAAAACCGACAAACTCATTAGGGGCCTTCGCCAGCTTCGCTGCTTGGCCCCTAATAATAATAAGAAACAGTAGAATCACTATGGGTGCCTTCGCAGCTTCGCTGCTTGGCCCCCAATAATAAGAAAACCGACAAACTCATTAGGGGCCTTCGCCAGCTTCGCTGCTTGGCCCCTAATAATAATAATAATAAGAAAACCGACAAACTCATTAGGGGCCTTCGCCAGCTTCGCTGCTTGGCCCCTAAATATAGCTGCAAGCAGCAATGCGGGGCCAAGCAGCGTGACCCAGCCTAAGTTGCCATGGCAACAGAAAGAACTGACCAGGCAGTCGGTCAGAGGCACGCACAGCAAGTGTTTACAAGCAGAAATGTACCTCCAACCAGATGGGAAGAGGCATGCACGGCTTCACCGTCAAATTCGATTGACTGTGATGGCTGAAATTACTTCAAGTGTACTAGGTGTGTGTGTGTGTGTGTGTGTGCGCTAAAAGACTGCTGAGATATGAGCTCAATGATATATGATCCTAAATACATTTTGGAAAGTTATAGCGCCCCCTAATGGCCAATGTGCACCAAATGTGGTATGGGACCTTTTGGAGGGGTGGGGCATAATCCCACCAAGTTTGGTTAAGAAAGGTCAAAGGGCTGCCGAGATATGAGCACACTTCCTGTTTCACACCTGCACGGCCAAATTTGATTGGCCGCCACGGCCAAACGCTTATGAAATTCGAAAAACCGGGTAAGTTTTATGTGCAGCTTAGTCCAAATGTGCCATCTACCAATCTTGGAAGGAATTGGTCAAAAATTGAGGGAGGAGAAGCATTTTAATTGATTTTCACAAAATTCAAAATGGCGGAAAATATACCAGGCGGAATATGACGCCATAGGGTGCGTTGGATTCGTGTTGACCCAACGATACCAGAGATACTTAGATTTTGACGATCAGAAGTACGCTTCAAAAGTAACAAGCAGAAATGTACCTGCAACTTTGACCTGTTGGTGGCGCTAGAGAGTTTGAGATGATGAGTTGAAATTTGCTGACAAGAACCTTGAGGCAGCCTAGAATCAGTGTGCCAAATTTGAAAACCTCTAGTCAGACAGTTCTATGGGTTGCCATAGAATTTCATTGATTTTAACAAAATTCAAAATGGCGGAAAATCCTCAAGGCAGAATATGACGTCATAGGGTGCGATAGATTCGTCTTGACCCAAGGATTCCAGAAATAGTGGAATTTTGTTTCTACCCCAAACGGATCATGAGATATGAGCCAAAAGACATTTTTCCTAGTTATAGCGCCCCCTAGCCGACAATTTGTTCCAATTTTTTTGTGTTCCTTCATGCAGGGGTGGGGCATAATCTCACCAAGTTTCGTTAAGATACGCCAAAGGGCGGCCGAAATATGAGCACACTTCCTGTTTGGCGTGTGCGCAGCCAAATTTGATTGGCTGCCACGGCCAAACGCTTATGAAATTCTAAAATCCGGGTAAGTTTCTTGTGCAGCTTAGTCCACAGTTGCCATCTACCAAGTTTGGGAGAAATTGGTCCAAAATTGAGGGAGGAGAAGCATTTTAATTGATTTTCACAAAATTCAAAATGGCGGGAAAACTATATGGGCGGAAAATGACGGCATGGGGTGCTTTGGATTCGGCTTGACCCAAGGATTCCAGGGATACCAAGTTTTTGAAAATCGGACGTACGGTTCAAAAGTTACAAGCAGAAATGTACCTGCAACTTTGACCTGCTGGTGGCGCTAGAGGGTTGGGGGTGGGGACCTAAAAATTGTTGTGGGGAATGCTGAGAGTGTCTAAAATGTGTGTGCCAAATTTGAGCATTTTCCTATGTGTGGCTCTATGGGCTGCCATTGACTTCCCATAGGAGAAGAAAGTTGAATAATAAATATAGCTGCAAGCAGCAATGCGGGGCCAAGCAGGTGACCCAGCCTAAGTTGCCATGCCAACAGAAAGAACTGACCAGGCAGACAGTTAGTCTAAAGTTACTATGTACCAAATTTGGGAAAAATTGGTCAAAAATTGAGGGAGGAGAAGGATTTTAATAGATTTTCACAAATTTCAAAATGGTGGAAAATCTACCTGGTGGAATATGACGCCATAGGGCGTGTTGGATTCGTTTTGACGGAAGGATTCCAGAGATAGTGGAATTTTGTTTCTGCCCAAAACGCATCATGAGATATGAGCCAAAAATCATTTTTCCTAGTTATAGCGCCCCCTAGCGGCCTATTTGGTCCAAATGTTTTGTTTTCCTTTGGGGTGGCATGGGGCATAAAGCCACCAAGTTTGGTTAAGATACGCCAAAGGACGGCTGAGATATGAGCACACTTCCTGATTGGCGTCTGCGCATCCAAATTTGATTGGATGCCACGGCCAAACGCATAAGAAATTCTAAAAACCGGGTAAGTTTCTTGTGCAGCTTAGTCCATCCTTGCCATCTACCAAGTTTGGGAAAAATTGGTCAAAAATTGAGGGAGGAGAAGCATTTTAATTGATTTTCACAAAATTCAAAATCGTGGAAAATCTACCAGGTGGAATATGACGAGACAGGGAGCGTTGGATTCGGTCTGAAGGAAGGATTCCACTGATACTAAGCATTTGATGATCAGACCTATGATTCAAAAGTAACAAGCAGAAATGTACCTGCAACTTTGACCCGTTGGTGGTGCTAGAGAGTTTGATGTGGTGAGTTGAAATTTGGTGACCAGAACCTTGAGACAGCCTAGAATCAGTGTGCCAAATTTGAATACCTCTCGTCTGAAGGTTCTATGGGTTTCCATAGAATTTCATTGATTTTAACAAAATTCAAAATGGCGGAAAATCCTCAAGGCAGAATCTGACGTCATAGGTGGCGATGGATTCGTCTTGACCCAAGGATTTCAGAGATAGTGGAATTTTGTTTCTAGCCCAAACGCATCATGAGATATGAGCCCAAAGACCTTTTTCCTAGTTATAGCGCCCCCTAGCAGCCAAATTGTTCCAAATTGTTTGGGGTCCATCATGGAGCGGTGTGGCATAATCCCACCAAGTTTCGTTAAGATAAGCCAAAGGGTGGCCGAAATATGAGCACACTTCCTGTTTGGCATCGGCGCCGCCAATTTTGATTGGCTGCCACGGCCAAACGCTAAGGAAATTCTAAAAACCGGGTAAGTTTCTTGTGCAGCTTAGTCCAACGTTGCCATTTACCAAGTTTCGGAGAAATTGGTCCAAAATTGAGGGAGGAGAAGCATTTTAATTGATTTTCACAAAATTCAAAATGGCGGGAAAACTATATGGGCGGAAAATGACGTCATGGGGTGCTTTGGATTCGTCTTGACCCAAGGATTCCAGGGAGATCAAGTTTTTGAAAATCGGACGTACGGTTCAAAAGTTACAACCAGAAATGTACCTGCAAATTTGACCTGCTGGTGGCGCTAGAGGGTTGGGGGTGGGGACCTAAAAATTGTTGTGAGGAATGCTGAGACTGTCTAAAATGTGTGTGCCAAATTTGAGCATTTTCCTATGTGTGGCTCTATGGGCTGCCATTGACTTCCCATAGGAGAAGAAAGTTGAATAATAAAAATATAGCTGCAAGCAGCAATGCGGGGCCAAGCAGGGTGACCCAGCCTAAGTTGCCATGGCAACAGAAAGAACTGACCAGGCAGACGGTCATAGGCACGCACAGGAAGTGTTTACAAGCAGAAATGTACCTCCAACCAGATGGTTAGAGGCATGCACGGCTTCACCATCAAATTCGATTGACTGTGATGGCTGAAATTACTTCAAGTGTACTAGGTGTGTCTGTGTGTGCTAAAAGACTGCTGAGATATGAGCTCAATGATATATGAGCCAAAAGACATTTTGGAAAGTTATAGCGCCCCCTAATGGCCAATGTGCACCAAATCTGGTAAGGGCCCTTTTGGACGGGTGAGACACAATCCCACCAAGTTTGGTTAAGAAAGGTCAAAGGGCTGCCGAGATATGAGCACACTTCCTGTTTTGCGTCTGCAACGCCAAATTTGATTGGCAGCCACGGCCAAACGCTTATGAATTTCTAAAAACCGGGTAAGTTTTTTGTGCAGCTTAGTCCAAAGTTGCCATCTACCAAGTTTGGAAGGAATTGGTCAAAAATTGAGGGAGGAGAAGCATTTTAATTGATTTTCACAAAATTCAAAATGGCGGAAAATATACCAGGCGGAATATGACGCTATAGGGGGCATTGGACTCGTTTTGACCCAAGTATTCCAGCGATCCTAAGATATTGACGATCAGACATACGGTTCAAAAGTAACAAGCAGAAATGTACCTGCAACTTTGACCTGTTGGTGGTGCTAGAGAGTTTGAGGTGGTGAGTTGAAATTTGGTGACAAGAACCTTGAGGCAGCCTAGAATCAGTGTGCATAATTTGAAAACCTCTAGTCAGACAGTTCTATGGGTTGCCATAGAATTTCATTGATTTTAACAAAATTCAAAATGGCGGAAAATCCTCAAGGCAGAATATGACGTCATAGGGTGCGATGGATTCGTCTTGACCCAAGGATTCCAGACGCAGTGGAATTTTGTTTCTAGCCCAAACGGATCATGAGATATGAGCCAAAAGTCATTTTTCCTAGTTATAGCGCCCCCTAGCAGCCCATTTGTTCCAAATTTCTTGTGGGCCATTTTCGAGGGGTAGGGCATAAAGCCACCAAGTTTCGTTAAGATACGCCAAAGGGCGGCAGAGATATGAGCACACATCCTGTTTGGCGTCTGCGCCGTCAATTTTGATTGGCTGCCATGGCCAAACGCTTATGAAATTCTAAAAACCGGGTAAGTTTCTTGTGCAGCTTAGTCCAAAGTTGCCATCTCCCAAGTTTGGGAGAAATTGGTCAAAAATTGAGGGAGGAGAAGCATTTTAATTGATTTTCACAAAATTCAAAATGGCGGGAAAACTATATGGGCGGAAAATGACGTCATGGGGTGCTTTGGATTCGTCTTGACTCAAGGATTCCAGGGATACCAAGTTTTTGAAAATCGGACGTACGGTTCAAAAGTTACAAGCAGAAATGTACCTGCAACTTTGACCTGCTGGTGGCGCTAGAGGGTTGGGGGTGGGGACCTAAAAATTGTTGTGGGGAATGCTGAGACTGTCTGAAATGTGTGTGCCAAATTTGAGCATTTTCCTATGTGTGGCTCTATGGGCTGCCATTGACTTCCCATAGGAGAAGAAAGTTGAATTATAAATATAGCTGCAAGCAGCAATGCGGGGCCAAGCAGTGTGACCCAGCCTAAGTTGCCATGGCAACAGAAAGAACTGACCAGGCAGACGGTTAGTCTAAAGTTACTATGTACCAAGTTTGGGAGAAATTGGTCAAAAATTGAGGGAGGAGAAGGATTTTAATAGATTTTCACAAATTTCAAAATGGTGGAAAATATATCTGGTGGAATATGACGCCATAGGGGGTGTTGGACTCGTTTTGAGGGACGGATTCCAGAGGCAGTGGAATTTTGTTTCTACCCAAAACGCATCATGAGATATGAGCCAAAAATCATTTTTCCTAGTTATAGCGCCCCCTAGCGGCCTATTTGGTCCAAATGTTTTGTGCTCCTTTGGGGTGGCGTGCGGCATAAAGCCACCAAGTTTCGTTCAGATACGCCAAAGGATGGCCGAGATATGAGCACACTTCCTGTTTGGCGTCTGCCCATCCAATTTTGATTGGCTGCCACGGCCAAACGCTTATGAAATTCTAAAAACCGGGTAAGTTTCTTGTGCAGCTTAGTCCATCCTTCCCATGTACCAAGTTTGGGAAAAATTCGTCAAAAATTGAGGGAGGAGAAGCATTTTAATTGATTTTCACAAAATTCAAAATGGCGGAAAATCTACCAGGTGGAATATGACGAGACAGGGAGCGTTGGATTCGGTCTGAAGGAAGGATTCCAGCGATACTAAGCTTTTGACGATCAGGCCTATGGTTCAAAAGTAACAAGCAGAAATGTACCTGCGACTTTGACCCGTTGGTGGCGCTAGAGAGTTTGATGTGGTGAGTTGAAATTTGGTGACAAGAACCTTGAGACAGCCTAGAATCAGTGTGCCAAATTTGAATACCTCTCGTCTGACGGTTCTATGGGTTGCCATAGAATTTCATTGATTTTAACAAAATTCAAAATGGCGGAAAATCCTCAAGGCAGAAAATGACGTCATAGGTGGCGATGGATTCGTCTTGACCCAAGGATTCCAGAGATAGTGGAATGTTGTTTCTAGCCCAAACGCATCATGAGATATGAGCCAAAAGACATTTTTCCTAGTTATAGCGCCCCCTAGCAGCCAATTTGTTCCAAATTTTTTGGCGTCCTTCATGGAGGCGTGGGGCATAATCCCACCAAGTTTAGTTAAGATAAGCCAAAGAGCGGCCGAAATATGAGCACACTTCCTGTTTGGCGTCTGCGTTGCCAATTTTGATTGGCTGCCACGGCCAAACGCTTATGAAATTCTAAAAACCGGGTAAGTTTCTTGTGCAGCTTAGTCCAAAGTTGCCATTTACCAAGTTTGGGAGAAATTGGTCAAAAATTGAGGGAGGAGAAGCATTTTAATTGATTTTCACAAAATTCAAAATGGCGGGAAAACTATATGGCCGGAAAATGACGTCATGGGGTGCTTTGGATTCGTCTTGACCCAAGGATTCCAGGGAGACCAAGTTTTTGAAAATCGGACGTACGGTTCAAAAGTTACAAGCAGAAATGTACCTGCAACTTTGACCTGCTGGTGGCGCTAGAGGGTTGGGGGTGGGGACCTAAAAATTGTTGTGGTGAATGCTGAGACTGTCTAAAATGTGTGTGCCAAATTTGAGCATTTTCCTATGTGTGGCTCTATGGGCTGCCATTGACTTCCCATAGGAGAAGAAAGTTGAATAATAATAATAATAATAATAAATATAGCTGCAAGCAGCAATGCGGGGCCAAGCAGTGTGACCCAGCCTAAGTTGCCATGGCAACAGAAAGAACTGACCAGGCAGACAGTTAGTCTAAAGTTACTATGTACCAAGTTTGGGAGAAATTGGTCAAAAATTGAGGGAGGAGAAGGATTTTAATAGATTTTCACAAATTTCAAAATGGTGGAAAATCTACCTGGTGGAATATGATGCCATAGGGCGTGTTGGATTCGTTTTGACGGAAGGATTCCAGACATAGTGGAATTTTGTTTCTACCCAAAATGCATCATGAGATATGAGCCAAAAATCATTTTTCCTAGTTATAGCGCCCCCTAGCGGCCTATTTGGTCCAAATCTTTTGTTTTCCTTTGGGGTGGCGTGGGGCATAATGCCACCAAGTTTCGTTAAGATACGCCAAAGGACGGCCGAGATATGAGCACACTTCCTGATTGGCGTCTGCGCATCCAATTTTGATTGGATGCCACGGCCAAACGCATACGACATTCTAAAAACCGGGTAAGTTTCTTGTGCAGCTTAGTCCATCTTTGCCATGTACCAAGTTTGGGAAAAATTGGTCAAAAATTGAGGGAGGAGAAGCATTTTAATTGATTTTCACAAAATTCAAAATGGCGGAAAATCTACCAGGTGGAATATGACGAGACAGGGAGCGTTGGATTCGGTTTCAAGGAAGGATTCCAGCGATACTAAGAGTTTGACGATCAGACCTACGGTTCAAAAGTAACAAGCAGAAATGTACCTGGGAATTTGACCCGTTGGTGGCGCTAGAGAGTTTGATGTGGTGAGTTGAAATTTGGTGACAAGAACCTTGAGACAGCCGAGAATCAGTGTGCCAAATTTGAATACCTCTCGTCTAAAGGTTCTATGGGTTGCCATAGAATTTCAATGATTTTAACAAAATTCAAAATGGCGGAAAATCCTCAAGTCAGAATATGACGTCATAGGTCGCGATGGATTCGTCTTGACCCAAGGATTCCAGAGATAGTGGATTTTTGATTCTAGCCCAAACGCATCATGAGATATGAGCCAAAAGACATTTTTCCTAGTTATAGCGCCCCCTAGCAGCCAATTTCTTCCAATTTTTTTGTGGTCCTTCATGGAGGGGTGCCGCATACTCTCACCAAGTTTCGTTAAGATAGGCCAAAGGGCGGCCGAAATATGAGCTCACTTCCTGTTTGGCGTCTTCGCAGCCAATTTTGATTGGCTGCCACGGCCAAACGCTTACGAAATTCTAAAAACCGGGTAAGTTTCTTGTGCAGCTTAGTCCAAAGTTGCCATCTACCAAGTTTGGGAGAAATTGATCGAAAATTGAGGGAGGAGAAGCTTTTTAATTGATTTTCACAAAATTCAAAATGGCGGGAAAACTATATGGGCGGAAAATGACGTCATGGGGTGCTTTGGATTCGTCTTGACCCAAGGATTCCAGGGATACCAAGTTTTTGAAAATCGGACCAACGGTTCAAAAGTTACAACCAGAAATGTACCTGCAACTTTGACCTGCTGGTGGCGCTAGAGGGTTGGGGGTGGGGACCTAAAAATTGTTGTGGGGAATGCTGAGACTGTCTAGAATGTGTGTGCCAAATTTGAGCATTTTCCTATGTGTGGTTCTATGGGCTGCCATTGACTTCCCATAGGAGAAGAAAGTTGAATAATAATAATAATAATAATAATAATAACTATAAGAAAACCGACAAACTCATTAGGGGCCTTCGCCAGCTTCGCTGCTTGGCCCCTAATAACTATAAGAAAACCTACAAACACATTAGGGGCCTTCGCCAGCTTCGCTGCTTGGCCCCTAAATATAGCTGCAAGCAGCAATGCGGGGCCAAGCAGGGTGACCCAGCCTAAGTTGCCATGGCAACAGAAAGAACTGACCAGGCAGACGGTCATAGGCACGCACAGGAAGTGTTTACAAGCAGAAATGTACCTCCAACCAGATGGTTAGAGGCATGCACGGCTTCACCGTCAAATTCGATTGACTGTGATGGCTGAAATTACTTCAAGTGTACTAGGTGTGTGTGTGTGTGTGTGTGTGTGTGTGTGTGTGTGCTAAAAGACTGCTGAGATATGAGCTCAATGATATATGAGCCAAAACACATTTTGGAAAGTTATAGCGCCCCCTAATGGCCAATGTGCACCAAATGTGGTATGGGCCCTTTTGGAGGGGTGGGGCATAAGCCCACCAAGTTTGGTTAAGAATGGTCAAAGGGCCGCCGAGATATGAGCACACTTCCTGTTTTGCATCTGCACAGCCAAATTTGATTGGCTGCCACGGCCAAACGCTTATGAAATTCAAAAAACCGGGTAAGTTTTATGTGCAGCTTAGTCCAAAGTTGCCATATACCAAGTTTGGAATGAATTGGCCAAAAATTGAAGGAGGAGAAGCATTTTAATTGATTTTCACAAAATTCAAAATGGCGGAAAATATACAAGGCGGAATATGACGACATAGGATGCGTTGGATTCGTTTTGACCCAAGGATTCCAGCGATACACAGATTTTGACGATCAGACATACGGTTCAAAAGTAACAAGCAGAAATGTACATGCAACTTTGGCCTGTTGTTGGCGCTAGAGAGTTTGAGGTGGTGAGTTGAAATTTGCTGACAAGAACCTTGAGCCAGCCTAGAATCAGTGTGCCAAATTTGAAAACCTGTCGTCAGACGGTTCTATGGGTTGCCATAGAATTTCATTGATTTTAACAAAATTCAAAATGGCGGAAAATCCTCAAGGCAGAATATGACGTCATAGGGTGCGATAGATTCGTCTTGACCCAAGGATTCCATAGGCAGTGGAATTTTGTTTCTAGCCAAAACGCATCATGAGATATGAGCCAAAAGACATTTTTCCTAGTTATAGCGCCCCCTAGCAGCCAATTTGTTCCAAATTCTTTGGGGTCCTTCATGGAGGGGTGGGGCATAAACGCACCAAGTTTCGTTAAGATACGCCAAAGGGCGGCCGAAATATGAGCACACTTCCTGTTTGGCGTCTGCGCCTCCAATTTTGATTGGCTGCCACGGCCAAACGCTTATGAAATTCTAAAAACCGGGTAAGTTTCTTGTGGAGCTTAGTCCAAAGTTGCCATCTACCAAGTTTGGGAGAAATTGGTCCAAAATTGAGGGAGGAGAAGCATTTTAATTGATTTTCACAAAATTCAAAATGGCGGGAAAACTATATGGGCGGAAAATGACGTCATGGGGTGCTTTGGATTCGTCTTGACCCAAGGATTCCAGGGATACCAAGTTTTTGAAAATCGGACCAACGGTTCAAAAGTTACAACCAGAAATGTACCTGCAACTTTGACCTGCTGGTGGCGCTAGAGGGTTGGGGGTGGGGACCTAAAAATTGTTGTGGGGAATGCTGAGACTGTCTAGAATGTGTGTGCCAAATTTGAGCATTTTCCTATGTGTGGTTCTATGGGCTGCCATTGACATCCCATAGGAGAAGAAAGTTGAATAATAAATATAGCTGCAAGCAGCAATGCGGGGCCAAGCAGCGTGACCCAGCCTAAGTTGCCATGGCAACAGAAAGAACTGACCAGGCAGACGGTCATAGGCACGCACAGGAAGTGTTTACAAGCAGAAATGTACCTCCAACCAGATTGTTAGAGGCATGCACGGCTTCACCGTCAAATTCGATTGACTGTGATGGCTGAAATTACTTCAAGTGTACTAGGTGTGTGTGTGTGTGTGTGTGTGTGTGTGTGTGTGTGTGCTAAAAGACTGCTGAGATATGAGCTCAATGATATATGAGCCAAAACACATTTGGGAAAGTTATAGCGCCCCCTAATGGCCAAAGTGCACCAAATGTGGTATGGACACTTATGGAGGGGTGGGGCATAATCCCACCAAGTTTGGTTAAGAAAGATCAAAGGGCTGCCGAGATATGAGCACACGTCCTGTTTCGCGTCTGCACATCCAAGTTTGATTGGCAGCCACGGCCAAACGCTTATGAAATTCGAAAAACCGGGTAATTTTTTTGTGCAGCTTAGTGCAACGTTGCCATCTGCCAAGTTTGGATGGAATTGGTCAAAAATTGAGGGAGGAGAAGCATTTTAATTGATTTTCACATAATTCAAAATGGCGGAAAATATACAAGGCGGAATATGACGGCATAGGATGCGTTGGATTCGTTTTGACGCAAGGATTCCAGCGATATACAGATTTTGACGATCAGACATACGGTTCAAAAGTAACAAGCAGAAATGTACATGCAACTTTGGCCTGTTGTTGGCGCTAGAGAGTTTGAGGTGGTGAGTTGAAATTTGCTGACAAGAACCTTGAGGCAGCCTAGAATCAGTGTGCCAAATTTGAAAACCTGTCGTCAGACGGTTCTATGGGTTTCCATAGAATTTCATTGATTTTAACAAAATTCAAAATGGCGGAAAATCCTCAAGGCAGAATATGACGTCATAGGGTGCGATAGATTCGTCTTGACCCAAGGATTCCATAGGCAGTGGAATTTTGTTTCTAGCCTAAACGCATCATGAGATATGAGCCAAAAGACATTTTTCCTAGTTATAGCGCCCCCTAGCAGCCAATTTGTTCCAAATTCTTTGGGGTCCTTCATGGAGGGGTGGGGCATAAACCCACCAAGTTTCGTTAAGATACGCCAAAGGCCGGCCGAAATATGAGCACACTTCCTGTTTGGCGTCTGCGCCTCCAATTTTGATTGGCTGCCACGGCCAAACGCTTATGAAATTCTAAAAACCGGGTAAGTTTCTTGTGGAGCTTAGTCCAAAGTTGCCATCTACCAAGTTTGGGAGAAATTGGTCCAAAATTGAGGGAGGAGAAGCATTTTAATTGATTTTCACAAAATTCAAAATGGCGGGAAAACTATATGGGCGGAAAATGACGTCATGGGGTGCTTTGGATTCGTCTTGACCCAAGGATTCCAGGGATACCAAGTTTTTGAAAATCGGACCAACGGTTCAAAAGTTACAAGCAGAAATGTACCTGCAACTTTGACCTGCTGGTGGCGCTAGAGGGTTGGGGATGGGGACCTAAAAATTGTTGTGGGGAATGCTGAGACTGTCTAGAATGTGTGTGCCAAATTTGAGCATTTTCCTATGTGTGGTTCTATGGGCTGCCATTGACATCCCATAGGAGAAGAAAGTTGAATAATAAATATAGCTGCAAGCAGCAATGCGGGGCCAAGCAGTGTGACCCAGCCTAAGTTGCCATGGCAACAGAAAGAACTGACCAGGCAGACGGTTAGTCTAAAGTTACTATGTACCAAGTTTGGGAGAAATTGGTCAAAAATTGAGGGAGGAGAAGGATTTTAATAGATTTTCACAAATTTCAAAATGGTGGAAAATATATCTGGTGGAATATGATGCCATAGGGGGTGTTGGATTCGTTTTGAGGGACGGATTCCAGAGGCAGTGGAATTTTGTTTCTACCCAAAACGCATCATGAGATATGAGCCAAAAATCATTTTTCCTAGTTATAGCGCCCCCTAGCGGCCTATTTGGTCCAAATGTTTTGTCCTCCTTTGGGGTGGCGTGAGGCATAAAGCCACCAAGTTTCGTTCAGATACGCCAAAGGATGGCCGAGATATGAGCACACTTCCTGTTTGGCGTATTCCCAGCCAATTTTGATTGGCTGCCACGGCCAAACGCTTAGGAAATTCTAAAAACCGGGTAAGTTTCTTGTGCAGCTTAGTCCATCCTTCCCATGTACCAAGTTTGGGAAAAATTGGTCAAAAATTGAGGGAGGAGAAGCATTTTAATTGATTTTCACAAAATTCAAAATGGCGGAAAATCTACCAGGTGGAATATGACGAGACAGGGAGCGTTGGATTCGGTCTGAAGGAAGGATTCCAGCGATACTAAGCTTTTGACGATCAGGCCTATGGTTCAAAAGTAACAAGCAGAAATGTACCTGCGAATTTGACCCGTTGGTGGCGCTAGAGAGTTTGATGTGGTGAGTTGAAATTTGGTGACAAGAACCTTGAGACAGCCTAGAATCAGTGTGCCAAATTTGAATACCTCTCGTCTGACGGTTCTATGGGTTGCCATAGAATTTCATTGATTTTAACAAAATTCAAAATGGCGGAAAATCCTCAAGGCAGAATATGACGTCATAGGTGGCGATGGATTCGTCTTGACCCAAGGATTCCACAGATAGTGGAATTTTGTTTCTAGCCCAAACGCATCATGAGATATGAGCCAAAAGACATTTTTCCTAGTTATAGCGCCCCCTAGCAGCCAATTTGTTCCAAATTTTTTGCCGTCCTTCATGGAGGGGTGCGGCATAATCCCACCAAGTTTAGTTAAGATAAGCCAAAGGGCGGCCGAAATATGAGCACACTTCCTGTTTGGCGTCTGAGCCGCCAATTTTGATTGGCTGCCATGGCCAAACGCTTATGAAATTCTAAAAACCGGGTAAGTTTCTTGTGCCGCTTAGTCCAACGTTGCCATTTACCAAGTTTTGGACAAATTGGTCTAAAATTGAGGGAGGAGAAGCATTTTAATTGATTTTCACAAAATTCAAAATGGCGGGAAAACTATATGGGCGGAAAATGACGTCATGGGGTGCTTTGGATTCGTCTTGACCCAAGGATTCCAGGGAGACCAAGTTTTTGAAAATCGGACGTACGGTTCAAAAGTTACAAGCAGAAATGTACCTGCAACTTTGACCTGCTGGTGGCGCTAGAGGGTTGGGGGTGGGGACCTAAAAATTGTTGTGGGGAATGCTGAGACTGTCTCAAATGTGTGTGCCAAATTTGAGCATTTTCCTATGTGTGGCTCTATGGGCTGCCATTGACTTCCCATAGGAGAAGAAAGTTGAATAATAAATATAGCTGCAAGCAGCAATCCGGGGCCAAGCAGTGTGACCCAGCCTAAGTTGCCATGGCAACAGAAAGAACTGACCAGGCAGATGGTCATAGGCACGCACAGGAAGTGTTTACAAGCAGGAATGTACCTCCAACCAGATGGGTAGAGGCATGCACGGCTTCACCGTCAAATTCGATTGACTGTGATGGCTGAAATTACTTCCAGTGTACTAGGTGTGTGTGTGTGTGTCTGTGCTAAAAGACTGCTGAGATATGAGCTCAATGATGTAAGAGCCAAAACACATTTTGGAAAGTTATAGCGCCCCCTAATGGCCAATGTGCACCAAATGTGGTATGGGCCATTTTGGAGGGGTGGTGCATAATCCCACCAAGTTTGGTTAAGAAAGGTCAAAGGGCTGCCGAGATATGAGCACACTTCCTGTTTCGCGTCTGCACAGCCAAATTTGATTGGCAGCCACGGCCAAACGCTTATGAAATTCGAAAAACCGGGTAAGTTTTTAGTGCAGCTTAGTCCAAAGTTGCCATGTACCAAGTTTGGAAGGAATTGGTCAAAAATTGAGGGAGGAGAAGCATTTTAATTGATTTTCACACAATTCAAAATGGCGGAAAATATACCAGGCGGAATATGACGCCATAGGGTGCGTTGGATTCGGGTTGACCCAAGGATTCCAGCCATACTAAGATTTTGACGATTAGACATACGGTTCAAAAGTAACAAGCAGAAATGTACTTGCAACTTTGACCTGTTGTTGGCGCTAGAGAGTTTGAGATGCTGAGTTGAAATTTGCTGACAAGAACCGTGAGGCAGCCTAGAATCAGTGTGCCAAATTTGAAAACCTGTCGTCAGACGGTTCTATGGGTTTCCATAGAATTTCATTGATTTTAACAAAATTCAAAATGGCGGAAAATCCTCAAGGCAGAATATGACGTCATAGGGTGCGATAGATTCGACTTGAGCCAAGGATTCCATAGGCAGTGGAATTTTGTTTCTAGCCAAAACGCATCATGAGATATGAGCCAAAAGACATTTTTCCTAGTTATAGCGCCCCCTAGCAGCCAATTTGTTCCAAATTTTTTGGGGTCCTTCATCGAGGGGTATGGCATAAACTCACCAAGTTTCGTTAAGATACGCCAAAGGGCGGCCGAAATATGAGCACACTTCCTGTTTGGCGTCTGCGCCGCCAACTTTGATTGGCTGCCACGGCCAAACGCTTATGAAATTCTAAAAACCGGGTAAGTTTCTTGTGCAGCTTAGTCCAACGTTGCCATCTACCAAGTTTGGGAGAAATTGGTCCAAAATTGAGGGAGGAGAAGCATTTTAAGTGATTTTCACAAAATTCAAAATGGCGGGAAAACTATATGGGCGGAAAATGACGTCATGGGGTGCTTTGGATTCGTCTTGACCCAAGGATTCCAGGGATACCAAGTTTTTGAAAATCGGACCAACGGTTCAAAAGTTACAAGCAGAAATGTACCTGCAACTTTGACCTGCTGGTGGCGCTAGAGGGTTGGGGCTGGGGACCTAAAAATTGTTGTGGGGAATGCTGAGACTGTCTCCAATGTGTGTGCCAAATTTGAGCATTTTCCTATGTGTGGTTCTATGGGCTGCCATTGACTTCCCATAGGAGAAGAAAGTTGAATAATAAATATAGCTGCAAGCAGCAATCCGGGGCCAAGCAGGGTGACCCAGCCTAAGTTGCCATGGCAACAGAAACTACTGACCAGGCAGACGGTCATAGGCACGCACAGGAAGTGTTTACAAGCAGGAATGTACCTCCAACCAGACGGTTAGAGGCATGCACGGCTTCACCGTCAAATTCGATTGACTGTGATGGCTGAAATTACTTCCAGTGTACTAGGTGTGTGTGTGTGTGTGTGTGTCTGTGCTAAAAGACTGCTGAGATATGAGCTCAATGATGTAAGAGCCAAAACACATTTTGGAAAGTTATAGCGCCCCCTAATGGCCAATGTGCACCAAATGTGGTATGGGCCATTTTGGAGGGGTGGTGCATAATCCCACCAAGTTTGGTTAAGAAAGGTCAAAGGGCTGCCGAGATATGAGCACACTTCCTGTTTCGCGTCTGCACAGCCAAATTTGATTGGCAGCCACGGCCAAACGCTTATGAAATTCGAAAAACCGGGTAAGTTTTTAGTGCAGCTTAGTCCAAAGTTGCCATGTACCAAGTTTGGAAGGAATTGGTCAAAAATTGAGGGAGGAGAAGCATTTTAATTGATTTTCACAAAATTCAAAATGGCGGAAAATATACCAGGCGGAATATGACGCCATAGGGTGCGTTGGATTCGGGTTGACCCAAGGATTCCAGCCGTACTAAGATTTTGACGATCAGACATACGGTTCAAAAGTAACAAGCAGAAATGTACTTGCAACTTTGACCTGTTGTTGGCGCTAGAGAGTTTGAGATGCTGAGTTGAAATTTGCTGACAAGAACCGTGAGGCAGCCTAGAATCAGTGTGCCAAATTTGAAAACCTGTCGTCAGACGGTTCTATGGGTTTCCATAGAATTTCATTGATTTTAACAAAATTCAAAATGGCGGAAAATCCTCAAGGCAGAATATGACGTCATAGGGTGCGATAGATTCGACTTGAGCCAAGGATTCCATAGGCAGTGGAATTTTGTTTCTAGCCAAAACGCATCATGAGATATGAGCCAAAAGACATTTTTCCTAGTTATAGCGCCCCCTAGCAGCCAATTTGTTCCAAATTTTTTGGGGTCCTTCAGCGAGGGGTATGGCATAAACTCACCAAGTTTCGTTAAGATACGCCAAAGGGTGGCCGAAATATGAGCACACTTCCTGTTTGGCGTCTGCGCCGCCAATTTTGATTGGCTGCCACGGCCAAACGCTTATGAAATTCTAAAAACCGGGTAAGTTTCTTGTGCAGCTTAGTCCAAAGTTGCCATCTACCAAGTTTGGGAGAAATTGGTCCAAAATTGAGGGAGGAGAAGCATTTTAAGTGATTTTCACAAAATTCAAAATGGCGGGAAAACTATATGGGCGGAAAATGACGTCATGGGGTGCTTTGGATTCGTCTTGACCCAAGGATTCCAGGGATACCAAGTTTTTGAAAATCGGACCAACGGTTCAAAAGTTACAAGCAGAAATGTACCTGCAACTTTGACCTGCTGGTGGCGCTAGAGGGTTGGGGCTGGGGACCTAAAAATTGTTGTGGGGAATGCTGAGACTGTCTCCAATGTGTGTGCCAAATTTGAGCATTTTCCTATGTGTGGTTCTATGGGCTGCCATTGACTTCCCATAGGAGAAGAAAGTTGAATAATAATAATAATAATAATAATAATAATAATAAGAAAACCGACAAACTCATTAGGGGCCTTCGCCAGCTTCGCTGCTTGGCCCCTAATAATAATAATAATAATAACTATAAGAAAACCGACAAACTCATTAGGGGCCTTCGCCAGCTTCGCTGCTTGGCCCCTAAATATAGCTGCAAGCAGCAATGCGGGGCCAAGCAGCGTGACCCAGCCTAAGTTGCCATGGCAACAGAAAGAACTGACCAGGCAGACGGTCATAGGCACGCACAGGAAGTGTTTACAAGCAGAAATGTACCTCCAACCAGATGGGTAGAGGCATGCACGGCGTCACCGTCAAAATCGATTGACTGTGATGCCTGAAATTACTTCAAGTGTACTAGGTGTGTGTGTGTGCTAAGAGACTGCTGAGATATGAGCTCAATGATATATGATCCTAAATACATTTTGGAAAGTTATAGCGCCCCCTAATGGCCAATGTGCACCAAATGTGGTATGGGACCTTTTGGAGGGGTGGGGCATAATCCCACCAAGTTTGGTTAAGAAAGGTCAAAGGGCTGCCGAGAGATGACCACACTTCCTGTTTCACATCTGCACGGCCAAATTTGATTGGCCGCCACGGCCAAACGCTTATGAAATTCGAAAAACCGGGTAAGTTTTATGTGCAGCTTAGTCCAAAGTTGCCATATACCAAGCTTGGAAGGAATTGGTCAAAGATTGAGGGAGGAGAAGCATTTTAATTGATTTTCACAAAATTCAAAATGGCGGAAAATATACCAGGCGGAATATGACGCCATAGGGTGCGTTGGATTCGTGTTGACCCAAGGATACCATAGATACTTAGATTTTGACGATCAGAAGTACGGTTCAAAAGTAACAAGCAGAAATGTACCTGCAACTTTGACCTGTTGGTGGCGCTAGACAGTTTGAGATGATGAGTTGAAATTTGCTGACAAGAACCTTGAGGCAGCCTAGAATCAGTGTGCCAAATTTGAAAACCTCTAGTCAGACAGTTCTATGGGTTGCCATAGAATTTCATTGATTTTAACAAAATTCAAAATGACGGAAAATCCTCAAGGCAGAATATGACGTCATAGGGTGCGATAGATTCGTCTTGACCCAAGGATTCCAGATATAGTGGAATTTTGTTTCTAGCCAAAACGCATCATGAGATATGAGCCAAAAGACATTTTTCCTAGTTATAGCGCCCCCTAGCAGCCAATTTGTTCCAATGTTTTTGTCTTCCTTCATGCAGGGGTGGGGCATAATCTCACCAAGTTTCGTTAAGATACGCCAAAGGGCGGCCGAAATATGAGCACACTTCCTGTTTGGCGTCTGCGCAGCCAAATTTGATTGGCTGCCACGGCCAAACGCTTATGAAATTCTAAAATCCGGGTAAGTTTCTTGTGCAGCTTAGTCCACAGTTGCCATCTACCAAGTTTGGGAGAAATTGGTCAAAAATTGAGGGAGGAGAAGCATTTTAAATGATTTTCACAAAATTCAAAATGGCGGGAAAACTATATGGGCGGAAAATGACGTCATGGGGTGCTTTGGATTCGTCTTGACCCAAGGATTCCAGGGATACCAAGTTTTTGAAAATCGGACCAACGGTTCAAAAGTTACAAGCAGAAATGTACCTGCAACTTTGACCTGCTGGTGGCGCTAGAGGGTTCGGGGTCGGGACCTAAAAATTGTTATGGGGAATGCTGAGACTGTCTCAAATGTGTGTGCCAAATTTGAGCATTTTCCTATGTGTGGCTCTATGGGCTGCCATTGACTTCCCATAGGAGAAGAAAGATGAATAATAAATATAGCTGCAAGCAGCAATGCGGGGCCAAGCAGCGTGACCCAGCCTAAGTTGCCATGGCAACAGAAAGAACTGACCAGGCAGACGGTCATAGGCACGCACAGGAAGTGTTTACAAGCAGAAATGTACCTCCAACCAGATGGTTAGAGGCATGCACGGCTTCACCATCAAATTCGATTGACTGTGATGGCTGAAATTACTTCAAGTGTACTAGGTGTGTGTCTGTGTGTGCTAAAAGACTGCTGAGATATGAGCTCAATGATATATGAGCCAAAAGACATTTTGGAAAGTTATAGCGCCCCCTAATGGCCAATGTGCACCAAATCGGGTAAGGGCCCTTTTGGACGGGTGAGACACAATCCCACCAAGTTTGGTTAAGAAAGGTCAAAGGGCTGCCGAGATATGAGCACACTTCCTGTTTTGCGTCTGCAACGCCAAATTTGATTGGCAGCCACGGCCAAACGCTTATGAATTTCTAAAAACCGGGTAAGTTTTTTGTGCAGCTTAGTCCAAAGTTGCCATCTACCAAGTTTGGAAGGAATTGGTCAAAAATTGAGGGAGGAGAAGCATTTTAATTGATTTTCACAAAATTCAAAATGGCGGAAAATATACCAGGCGGAATATGACGCTATAGGGGGCATTGGACTCGTTTTGACCCAAGTATTCCAGCGATCCTAAGATATTGACGATCAGACATACGGTTCAAAAGTAACAAGCAGAAATGTACCTGCAACTTTGACCTGTTGGTGGCGCTAGAGAGTTTGAGGTGGTGAGTTGAAATTTGGTGACAAGAACCTTGAGGCAGCCTAGAATCAGTGTGCATAATTTGAAAACCTCTAGTCAGACAGTTCTATGGGTTGCCATAGAATTTCATTGATTTTAACAAAATTCAAAATGGCGGAAAATCCTCAAGGCAGAATATGACGTCATAGGGTGCGATGGATTCGTCTTGACCCAAGGATTCCAGACGCAGTGGAATTTTGTTTCTAGCCCAAACGGATCATGAGATATGAGCCAAAAGTCATTTTTCCTAGTTATAGCGCCCCCTAGCAGCCCATTTGTTCCAAATTTTTTGTGGGCCATTTGCGAGGGGTAGGGCATAAAGCCACCAAGTTTCGTTAAGATACGCCAAAGGGCGGCAGAGATATGAGCACACATCCTGTTTGGCGTCTGCGCCGTCAATTTTGATTGGCTGCCATGGCCAAACGCTTATGAAATTCTAAAAACCGGGTAAGTTTCTTGTGCAGCTTAGTCCAAAGTTGCCATCTACCAAGTTTGGGAGAAATTGGTCAAAAATTGAGGGAGGAGAAGCATTTTAATTGATTTTCACAAAATTCAAAATGGCGGGAAAATTATATGGGCGGAAAATGACGTCATGGGGTGCTTTGGATTCGTCTTGACCCAAGGATTCCAGGGATACCAAGTTTTTGAAAATCGGACCAACGGTTCAAAAGTTACAAGCAGAAATGTACCTGCAACTTTGACCTGCTGGTGGCGCTAGAGGGTTCGGGGTCGGGACCTAAAAATTGTTATGGGGAATGCTGAGACTGTCTCAAATGTGTGTGCCAAATTTGAGCATTTTCCTATGTGTGGCTCTATGGGCTGCCATTGACTTCCCATAGGAGAAGAAAGATGAATAATAAATATAGCTGCAAGCAGCAATGCGGGGCCAAGCAGCGTGACCCAGCCTAAGTTGCCATGGCAACAGAAAGAACTGACCAGGCAGACGGTCATAGGCACGCACAGGAAGTGTTTACAAGCAGAAATGTACCTCCAACCAGATGGTTAGAGGCATGCACGGCTTCACCATCAAATTCGATTGACTGTGATGGCTGAAATTACTTCAAGTGTACTAGGTGTGTGTCTGTGTGTGCTAAAAGACTGCTGAGATATGAGCTCAATGATATATGAGCCAAAAGACATTTTGGAAAGTTATAGCGCCCCCTAATGGCCAATGTGCACCAAATCGGGTAAGGGCCCTTTTGGACGGGTGAGACACAATCCCACCAAGTTTGGTTAAGAAAGGTCAAAGGGCTGCCGAGATATGAGCACACTTCCTGTTTTGCGTCTGCAACGCCAAATTTGATTGGCAGCCACGGCCAAACGCTTATGAATTTCTAAAAACCGGGTAAGTTTTTTGTGCAGCTTAGTCCAAAGTTGCCATCTACCAAGTTTGGAAGGAATTGGTCAAAAATTGAGGGAGGAGAAGCATTTTAATTGATTTTCACAAAATTCAAAATGGCGGAAAATATACCAGGCGGAATATGACGCTATAGGGGGCATTGGACTCGTTTTGACCCAAGTATTCCAGCGATCCTAAGATATTGACGATCAGACATACGGTTCAAAAGTAACAAGCAGAAATGTACCTGCAACTTTGACCTGTTGGTGGCGCTAGAGAGTTTGAGGTGGTGAGTTGAAATTTGGTGACAAGAACCTTGAGGCAGCCTAGAATCAGTGTGCATAATTTGAAAACCTCTAGTCAGACAGTTCTATGGGTTGCCATAGAATTTCATTGATTTTAACAAAATTCAAAATGGCGGAAAATCCTCAAGGCAGAATATGACGTCATAGGGTGCGATGGATTCGTCTTGACCCAAGGATTCCAGACGCAGTGGAATTTTGTTTCTAGCCCAAACGGATCATGAGATATGAGCCAAAAGTCATTTTTCCTAGTTATAGCGCCCCCTAGCAGCCCATTTGTTCCAAATTTTTTGTGGGCCATTTGCGAGGGGTAGGGCATAAAGCCACCAAGTTTCGTTAAGATACGCCAAAGGGCGGCAGAGATATGAGCACACATCCTGTTTGGCGTCTGCGCCGTCAATTTTGATTGGCTGCCATGGCCAAACGCTTATGAAATTCTAAAAACCGGGTAAGTTTCTTGTGCAGCTTAGTCCAAAGTTGCCATCTACCAAGTTTGGGAGAAATTGGTCAAAAATTGAGGGAGGAGAAGCATTTTAATTGATTTTCACAAAATTCAAAATGGCGGGAAAATTATATGGGCGGAAAATGACGTCATGGGGTGCTTTGGATTCGTCTTGACCCAAGGATTCCAGAGATACCAAGTTTTTGAAAATCGGACGTACGGTTCAAAAGTTACAAGCAGAAATGTACCTGCAACTTTGACCTGCTGGTGGCGCTAGAGGGTTGGGGGTGGGGACCTAAAAATTGTTGTGGGGAATGCTGAGACTGTCTGAAATGTGTGTGCCAAATTTGAGCTTTTTCCTATGTGTGGCTCTATGGGCTGCCATTGACTTCCCATAGGAGAAGAAAGTTGAATTATAAATATAGCTGCAAGCAGCAATGAGGGGGCCAAGCAGGATATGAGCCTAGTCGTCAGGCTCGCAGAATGCATTTGGGCCAGACAGATGGTCACGAGCACACACAAGAAGTTTCATGTCGATATACCATCGTTTGACTGAGATACAAGGTCATTTGTTGTTCGGCGGCTTCATCATCAAATTCGATTGACTGTGATGGCTGAAATTACTTCAAGTGTACTTGGTGTGTATGTGTGTGTGTGTGTGTGTGTGTGTGTGTGTGCTAGAAGACTGCTGACATATGAGCTCAATGACATATGAGCCAAAATATATTTTGTATAGTTATAGCGCCCCCTAATGGCCAATGTGCACCAAATTTGGTAGGAGAGCTTGCGGAGGGGTGGGGCATAATCCCACCAAGGTTGGTTAAGAAATGTCAAAGGGCTGCCGAGATATGAGCTCACATCCTGTTTGACATCTTCGCAGCTGAGTTTCATTGGCTGCTGCGGCCAAACAGTTTAAAAATTTCAAAAGACTGAGGATAAATTTTGTGCGGCTTGGTGCAATGATGCTATCAACCAAGTCTGGGCAAATTTGGTCAAAAATTGAGGGAGGAGTAGCAATTTACATGATTTTAACAAATTTCAAAATGGCGGAAAATCTACCAGGTGCAATATGACGAGATAGGATAGGTTGGATTCGGTTTGACCGATGGATTCCAGCAATACTAAGATTTTGACAATCAGCCGTACGGTTCAAAAGTAACAAGCAGAAATGTACTTCCAACTTTGTCCTGTTGGTGGCGCTAGAGAGTTTGAGGCGGTGAGTTGAAATTTGCTGACAAGAACCTTGAGCGTGCCTAGAATCAGTGTGCCAAATTTCTCAACCTCTCGTCTGACGGTTCTATGGGTTGCCATAGAATTTCATTGATTTTAACAAAATTCAAAATGGCGGAAAATCCTCAAGGCTGAATATGACGTGATAGGGTGCGATGGATTCGGCTTGAACCAAGGATTCCAGAGATCGTGGAATTTTGTTTTTAGCCCAAACGCATCATGAGATATGAGCCAAAATTCATTTTTGCTAGTTATAGCGCCCCCTAGCGGCCAAGTTGGTCCACGTTTTTTGGGGACCTTTCTGGTGGTGTCTGTCATAATGCCACCAAGTTTCGTTAAGATCTGCCAAAGGGCGGCCGAGATGTGAGCACACATCCTCTTTCGCGTCTGTGCAGCCAAATTTGATTGGCTGCCACAGCCAAACGCTTATGAAATTCGAAAATCCGTGTAAGATTCTTGTGCAGTTTCCTCCACCGTTGCTATGGACCAAATTTGGGAGAAAATGGTCAAAAACTGAGGGAGGAGTAGCATTTTAATTGATTTTCACATAATTCAAAATGGCGGAAAATCTACCAGGTGCAATATGACGAAACAGGGCGCGTTGGATTCATTTTGACCCAAGCATTCCAGAGATACTAAGCTTTTGACGATCAGACGTATGGTTCAAAAGTAACAACCAGAAATGTACCTGCGAATTTGACCTGTTGGTGGCGCTAGAGAGTTTGAGGTGGTGAGTTGAAATTTGGTCACAAGACCCTTGAGGGTGCCTAGAATCAGTCTGCCAAATTTGAAAACCTCTAGTCATACGGTTCTATGGGTTGCCATCGAATTTCTTTGATTTTAACAAAATTCAAAATGGCGGAAAATCCTCAAGTCAGAATATGACGGCATAGGGTGCGATGCACTCGTCTTGACCCATGGATTCCAGAGATAGTGGAATTTTGTTTCTACCCAAAACGCATCATGAGATATGAGCCAAAAGACATTTTTCCTAGTTATAGCGCCCCCTAGCAGCCAATTTGTTCCAAATTTTTTGTTGCCCTTTGGGGAGGGGTGCTGCATAAAGCCACCAAGTTTCGTTAAGATAGGCCAAAGGGTGGCCGAGAAATGAGCACACTTCCTGTTTTGCATCTGCAAGCCAAATTTGATTGGCTGCCACAGCCAAACGCTTAGGAAATTCTAATTACCGGGTAAGATTCTTGTGCAGATTAGTCCCCAGTTGCCATCTACCAAGCTTGGGAGAAATTGTTCAAAAATTGAGGGAGGAGAAGCATTTGAATTGATTTTCACATAATTCAAAATGGCGGAAAATCTACTGGGTGGAATATGACGAGACAGGGCGCGTTGGAGTCGCTGTGACACAAGCATTCCAGCACTACTAAGATTTTGATGATCAGACGTATGGTTCAAAAGTAACAAGCAGAAATGTACCTGCAACTTTGACCTGTTGGTGGCGCTAGAGAGTTTGAGGTGGTGAGTTGAAATTTGGTGACAAGATCCTTGAGGCAGCCTAGAATCAGTTTGCCAAGTTTAAAAACCTCTAGTCAGATGGTTCTATGCGTTGCCATAGAATTTCATTGATTTTAACAAAATTCAAAATGGCGGAAAATCCTCAAGGCAGAATATGACGTCATAGGGTGCGATGGATTCGTCTTGACCCATGGATTCCAGAGATAGTTGAATTTTCTTTCTAGCCAAAACGCATCATGAGATATGAGCCAAAAGGCATTTTTCCTAGTTATAGCGCCCCCTAGCGTCCAATTTGGTCCAAATTTGTTGTGGCCCTTTGGGAAGGGGTTTTGCATAATGCCACCAAGTTTCGTCAAGATTGGCCAAAGGGCCACCGAGATATGAGTGCACTTCCTGTTTTGCGTCTGCGCAGCCAAATTTGATTGGCTGCCACGGCCAAACGCTTGTGAAATTCAAATCACCGGGTCTAACTTTTGTGCAGGTTAGTCCAATTATGCTATCTTCCAAGCTTGGGAGAAATTGGTAAAAAATTGAGGGAGTTGAAACATTTTAATTGATTTTCACAAAATTCAAAATGGCGGGAAAAGTATATGGCGGAAAATGACGTCATGGGGTGCCTTGGATTCGTCTTGGCCCAAGGATTCCAGGGATACCAAGTTTTTGAAAATCAGACCAACGGTTCAAAAGTTACAAGCAGAAATGTACCTGCGAATTTGAGCTGTTGGTGGCGCTAGAGGGTTTGAGGTAGAGGCCTGAAATTTGCTGAGAGGAATGTTGAGAGTGTCTAGAATCAGTGTGCCAAATTTCACAACTTTTTACCAGACGGTTCTATGGGCTGCCATAGACTTGCAGAGGCGGAAGTGGACTGAATAATAATAATAATAATAATAATAATAATAATAATAATAATAATAATAAGAAACAATAGAATCACTATGGGTGCCTTCGCAGCTTCGCTGCTTGGCCCCCAAATATAGCTGCAAGCAGCAATGCGGGGCCAAGCAGCGTGACCCAGCCTAAGTTGCCATGGCAACAGAAAGAACTGACCAGGCAGATGGTCATAGGCACGCACAGGAAGTGTTTACAAGCAGAAATGTACCTCCAACCAGATGGTTAGAGGCATGCACGGCTTCACCGTCAAATTCGATTGACTGTGATGGCTGAAATTACTTCAAGTGTACTAGGTGTGTGTGTGTGTGTGTGTGTGTGTGTGCAAAAAGACTGCTGAGATATGAGCTCAATGATATATGAGCCAAAACACATTTTGGAAAGTTATAGCGCCCCCTAATGGCCAATGTGCACCAATTGTGGTATGGGCCCCTTTGGAGGGGTAGCGCACAATCCCACCAAGTTTGGTTTAGAAAGGTCAAAGTGCTGCCGAGATATGAGCACACTTCCTGTTTCGCATCTGCACCGCCAAGTTTGATTGGGAGCCACGGCCAAATGCTTATGAAATTCGAAAAACTGGGTAAGTTTTTTGTGCAGCTTAGTCCAAAGTTGCCATGTCCCAAGTTTGGAAGGAATTGGTCAAAAATTGAGGGAGGAGAAGCATTTTAATTGATTTTCACATAATTCAAAATGGCGGAAAATATACAAGGCAGAATATGAAGAGATAGGGAGCGTTGGATTCGGTTTGACCCAAGGATTCAAGCGATACTAAGATTTTGACGATCAGACGTATGGTTCAAAAGTAACAAGCAGAAATGTACATGCAACTTTGACCTGTTGGTGGCGCTAGAGAGTTTGAGGTGGTGAGTTGAAATTTGCTGACAAGAACCTTGAGGCAGCCTAGAATCAGTCTGCCAAATTTGAAAACCTGTCGTCAGACGGTTCTATGGGTTGCCATTGAATTTCATTGATTTTAACGAAATTCAAAATGGCGGAAAATCCTCAAGGCAGAATATGACGTCATAGGGGGCCATAGATTTGGCGTGACGCAAGGATTCCAGAGGCAGTGGAATTTTGTTTCTAACCAAAACGCATCATGAGATATGAGCCAAAAGACATTTTTCCTAGTTATAGCGCCCCCTAGCAGCCAATTTGTTCGAATTTTCTTGTGTTCCTTCATGGAGGGGTGGGGCATAATCTCACCAAGTTTCGTTAAGATACGCCAAAGGGCGGCCGAAATATGAGCACACTTCCTGTTTGGCGTCTGCGCCGTCAATTTTGATTGGCTGCCACGGCCAAACGCTTATGAAATTCTAAAAACCGGGTAAGTTTCTTGTGCAGCTTAGTCCAAAGTTGCCATTTACCAAGTTTGGGAGAAATGGGTCAAAAATTGAGGGAGGAGAAGCATTTTAATTGATTTTCACAAAATTCAAAATGGCGGGAAAACTATATGGGCGGAAAATGACGTCAAGGGGTGCTTTGGATTCGTCTTGACCCAAGGATTCCAGGGTTACCAAGTTTTTGAAAATCGGAGCAACGGTTCAAAAGTTACAAGCAGAAATGTACCTGCAACTTTGACCTGCTGGTGGCGCTAGTGGGTTGGGGGTGGGGACCTAAAAATTGTTATGGGGAATGCTGAGACTGTCTAGAATGTGTGGGCCAAATTTGAGCATTTTCCTATGTGTGGTTCTATGGGCTGCCATTGACATCCCATAGGAGAAGAAAGTTGAATAATAATAATAATAATAATAATAATAATAATAATAATAAGAAAACCGACAAACTCATTAGGGGCCTTCGCCAGCTTCGCTGCTTGGCCCCTAATAATAATAAGAAAACCTACAAACACATTAGGGGCCTTCGCCAGCTTCGCTGCTTGGCCCCTAAATATAGCTGCAAGCAGCAATGCGGGGCCAAGCAGCGTGACCCAGCCTAAGTTGCCATGGCAACAGAAAGAACTGACCAGGCAGACGGTCATAGGCATGCACAGGAAGTGTTTACAAGCAGAAATGTACCTCCAACCAGATGGTTAGAGGCATGCACGGCTTCACCGTCAAATTCGATTGACTGTGATGGCTGAAATTACTTCAAGTGTACTAGGTGTGTGTCTGTGTGTGCTAAAAGACTGCTGAGATATGAGCTCAATGATATATGATCCTAAATACATTTTGGAAAGTTATAGCGCCCCCTAATGGCCAATGTGCACCAAATGTGGTCTGGGACCTTTTGGAGGGGTGGGGCATAAACCCACCAAGTTTGGTTAAGAAAGGTCAAAGGGCTGCCGAGATATGAGCACACTTCCTGTTTCACATCTGCACGGCCAAATTTGATTGGCCGCCACGGCCAAACGCTTAGGAAATTCGAAAAACCGGGTAAGTTTTATGTGCAGCTTAGTCCAAAGTTGCCATGTACCAAGTTTGGAAGGAATTGGTCAAAAATTGAGGGAGGAGAAGCATTTTAATTGATTTTCACAAAATTCAAAATGGCGGAAAATATACCAGGCAGAATATGACGCCATAGGGTGCGTTGGATTCGTGTTGACGCAAGGATCCCATAGATACTTAGATTTTGACGATCAGAAATACCGTTCAAAAGTAACAAGCAGAAATGTACCTGCAACTTTGACCTGTTGGTGGCGCTAGAGAGTTTGAGATGTTGAGTTGAAATTTGCTGACAAGAACCTTGAGGCAGCCTAGAATCAGTGTGCCAAATTTGAAAACCTCTAGTCAGACAGTTCTATGGGTTGCCATAGAATTTCATTGATTTTAACAAAATTCAAAATGGCGGAAAATCCTCAAGGCAGAATATGACGTCATAGGGTCTGATAGATTCGTCTTGACGCAAGGATTCCAGAGGCAGTGGAATTTTGTTTCTAGCCAAAACGCATCATGAGATATGAGCCAAAAGTCATTTTTCCTAGTTATAGCGCCCCCTAGCAGCCAATTTGTTCCAAATTTTTTGTGGGCCTTTTTGGATGGGTGTGGCATAAGGCCACCATGTTTCGTTAAGATACGCCAAAGGGCGGCCGAGATATGAGCACACTTCCTGTTTGGCGTCTGCGCAGCCAATTTTGATTGGCTGCCACGGCGAAATGCTTATGAAATTCTAAAAACCGGGTAAGTTTCTTATGCAGCTTAGTCCACAGTTGCCATTTACCAAGTTTGGGAGAAATTGGTCCAAAATCGAGGGAGGAGAAGCATTTTAATTGATTTTCACAAAATTCAAAATGGCGGGAAAACTATATGGGCGTAAAATGACGTCATGGGGTGCTTTGGATTCGGCTTGACCCAAGGATTCCAGGGATACCAAGATTTTGAAAATCGGACGTACGGTTCAAAAGTTACAACCAGAAACGTACCTGCAAATTTGACCTGCTGGTGGCGCTAGAGGGTTTGGGGTGGGGACCTAAAAATTGTTGTGGCGAATGCAGAGACTGTCTCAAATGTGTGTGCCAAATTTGAGCATTTTCCTATGTGTGGCTCTATGGGCTGCCATTGACTTCCCATAGGAGAAGAAAGATGAATAATAATAATAATAATAATAAGAAAACCTACAAACACATTAGGGGCCTTCGCCAGCTTCGCTGCTTGGCCCCTAATAATAATAATAATAAGAAAACCGACAAACTCATTAGGGGCCTTCGCCAGCTTCGCTGCTTGGCCCCTAAATATAGCTGCAAGCAGCAATGCGGGGCCAAGCAGGGTGACCCAGCCTAAGTTGCCATGGCAACAGAAAGAACTGACCAGGCAGACGGTCATAGGCACGCACAGGAAGTGTTTATAAGCAGAAATGTACCTCCAACCAGATGGTTAGAGGCATGCACGGCTTCACCGTCAAATTCGATTGACTGTGATGGCTGAAATTACTTCAAGTGTACTAGGTGTGTGTGTGTGTGCGTGTGTGTGTGTGTGTGTGTGTGTGTGTGCTAAAAGACTGCTGAGATATGAGCTCAATTATATATGAGCCAAAACACATTTTGGAAAGTTATAGCGCCCCCTAATGGCCAAAGTGCACCAAATGTGGTATGGGCACTTATGGAGGGGTGGGGCATAATCCCACCAAGTTTGGTTAAGAAAGATCAAAGGGCTGCCGAGATATGAGCACACGTCCTGTTTCACGTCTGCACATCCAAGTTTGATTGGCAGCCACGGCCAAACGCTTATGAAATTCGAAAAACCGGGTAATTATTTTGTGCAGCTTAGTGCAACGTTGCCATGTACCAAGTTTGGATGGAATTGGTCAAAAATTGAGGGAGGAGAAGCATTTTAATTGATTTTCACATAATTCAAAATGGTGGAAAATATACCAGGCGGAATATGACGCCATAGGGTGCGTTGGATTCGTGTTGACCCAAGGATACCATAGATACTTAGATTTTGACGATCAGAAGTACGGTTCAAAAGTGACAAGCAGAAATGTACCTGCAACTTTGACCTGTTGGTGGCGCTAGACAGTTTGAGATGATGAGTTGAAATTTGCTGACAAGAACCTTGAGGCAGCCTAGAATCAGTGTGCCAAATTTGAAAACCTCTAGTCAGACAGTTCTATGGGTTGCCATAGAATTTCATTGATTTTAACAAAATTCAAAATGGCGGAAAATCCTCAAGGCAGAATATGACGTCATAGGGTACTATAGATTCGTCTTGACCCAAGGATTCCAGAGATAGTGGAATTTTGTTTCTACCCCAAACGCATCATGAGATATGAGCCAAAAGTCATTTTTCCTAGTTATAGCGCCCCCTAGCAGCCAATTTGTTCCAATTTTTTTGTGTTCCTTCATGCAGGGGTGGGGCATAATCTCACCAAGTTTCGTTAAGATACGCCAAAGGGCGGCCGAAATATGAGCACACTTCCTGTTTGGCGTCTGCGCAGCCAAATTTGATTGGCTGCCACGGCCAAACGCTTATGAAATTCTAAAATCCGGGTAAGTTTCTTGTGCAGCTTAGTCCACAGTTGCCATCTACCAAGTTTGGGAGAAATTGGTCAAAAATTGAGGGAGGAGAAGCATTTTAAGTGATTTTCACAAAATTCAAAATGGCGGGAAAACTATATGGGCGGAAAATGACGTCATGGGGTGCTTTGGATTCGTCTTGACCCAAGGATTCCAGGGACACCAAGTTTTTGAAAATCGGACCAACGGTTCAAAAGTTACAAGCAGAAATGTACCTGCAACTTTGACCTGCTGGTGGCGCTAGAGGGTTGGGGGTCGGGACCTAAAAATTGTTATGGGGAATGCTGAGACTGTCTCAAATGTGTGTGCCAAATTTGAGCATTTTCCTATGTGTGGCTCTATGGGCTGCCATTGACTTCCCATAGGAGAAGAAAGATGAATAATAATAATAATAATAATAATAAGAAAACCTACAAACACATTAGGGGCCTTCGCCAGCTTCGCTGCTTGGCCCCTAATAATAATAATAATAACTATAAGAAAACCGACAAACTCATTAGGGGCCTTCGCCAGCTTCGCTGCTTGGCCCCTAAATATAGCTGCAAGCAGCAATGCGGGGCCAAGCAGCGTGACCCAGACTAAGTTGCCATGGCAACAGAAAGAACTGACCAGGCAGACGGTCATAGGCACGCACAGGAAGTGTTTACAAGCAGAAATGTACCTCCAACCAGATGGTTAGAGGCATGCACGGCTTCACCGTCAAATTCGATTGACTGTGATGGCTGAAATTACTTCAAGTGTACTAGGTGTGTGTGTGTGTGTGTGTGTGTGTGTGTGTGTGTGTGTGCGCTAAAAGACTGCTGAGATATGAGCTCAATTATATATGAGCCAAAACACATTTTGGAAAGTTATAGCGCCCCCTAATGGCCAAAGTGCACCAAATATGGTATGGGCACTTAGGGAGGGGTCGGGCATAATCCCACCAAGTTTGGTTAAGAAAGATCAAAGGGCTGCCGAGATATGAGCACACGTCCTGTTTCGCGTCTGCACATCCAAGTTTGATTGGCAGCCACGGCCAAACGCTTATGAAATTCGAAAAACCGGGTAAGGTTTTGTGCAGCTTAGTGCAACGTTGCCATCTACCAAGTTTGGAAGGAATTGGTCAAAAATTGAGGGAGGAGAAGCATTTTAATTGATTTTCACATAATTCAAAATGGCGGAAAATATACAAGGCGGAATATGACGGCATAGGATGCGTTGGATTCGTTTTGACCCAAGGATTCCAGCGATACACAGATTTTGACGATCAGACATACGGTTCAAAAGTAACAAGCAGAAATGTACATGCAACTTTGGCCTGTTGTTGGCGCTAGAGAGTTTGAGGTGGTGAGTTGAAATTTGCTGACAAGAACCTTGAGCCAGCCTAGAATCAGTGTGCCAAATTTGAAAACCTGTCGTCAGACGGTTCTATGGGTTTCCATAGAATTTCATTGATTTTAACAAAATTCAAAATGGCGGAAAATCCTCAAGGCAGAATATGACGTCATAGGGTGCGATAGATTCGTCTTGACCCAAGGATTCCATAGGCAGTGGAATTTTGTTTCTAGCCAAAAGGCATCATGAGATATGAGCCAAAAGACATTTTTCCTAGTTATAGCGCCCCCTAGCAGCCAATTTGTTCCAAATTCTTTGGGGTCCTTCACGGAGGGGTGGGGCATAAACCCACCAAGTTTCGTTAAGATACGCCAAAGGCCGGCCGAAATATGAGCACACTTCCTGTTTGGCGTCTGCGCCTCCAATTTTGATTGGCTGCCACGGCCAAACGCTTACGAAATTCTAAAAACCGGGTAAGTTTCTTGTGGAGCTGAGTCCAAAGTTGCCATCTACCAAGTTTGGGAGAAATTGGTCCAAAATTGAGGGAGGAGAAGCATTTTAATTGATTTTCACAAAATTCAAAATGGCGGGAAAACTATATGGGCGGAAAATGACGTCATGGGGTGCTTTGGATTCGTCTTGACCCAAGGATTACAGGGATACCAAGTTTTTGAAAATCGGACCAACGGTTCAAAAGTTACAAGCAGAAATGTGCCTGCAATTTTGACCTGCTGGTGGCGCTAGAGGGTTGGGGTGGGGACCTAAAAATTGTTGTGGGGAATGCTGAGACTGTCTAGAATGTGTGTGCCAAATTTGAGCATTTTCCTATGTGTGGTTCTATGGGCTGCCATTGACATCCAATAGGAGAAGAAAGTTGAATAATAATAATAATAATAATAATAATAATAATAATAAGAAAACCGACAAACTCATTAGGGGCCTTCGCCAGCTTCGCTGCTTGGCCCCTAAATATAGCTGCAAGCAGCAATGCGGGGCCAAGCAGTGTGACCCAGCCTAAGTTGCCATGGCAACAGAAAGAATTGACCAGGCAGACAGTTAGTCTAAAGTTACTATGTACCAAGTTTTGGAGAAATTGGTCAAAAATTGAGGGAGGCGAAGGATTTTAATAGATTTTCACATAT
>NC_083569.1:93080011-93105011 GCF_027579695.1 Neoarius graeffei
GCCCTTTCAGAGGGGTGAGGCATAATCCCACCAAGTTTGGTTAAGAAAGGTCAAAGGGCTGCCGAGATATGAGCACACTTCCTGTTTCACGTCTGCAACGCCAAATTTGATTGGCAGCCACGGCCAAACGCTTATGAATTTCTAAAAACCGGGTAAGTTTTGTGTGCAGCTTAGTCCAAAGTTGCCAACTTCCAAGTTTGGAAGGAATTGGTCAAAAATTGAGGGAGGAGAAGCATTTTAATTGATTTTGACAAAATTCAAAATGGCGGAAAATATACCAGGCGGAATATGACGCTATAGGGTGCATTGGATTCGTTTTGAATGAAGTATTCCAGCGATCCTAAGATATTGACGATCAGACATACGGTTCAAAAGTAACAAGCAGAAATGTACCTGCGACTTTGACCTGTTGGTGGCGCTAGAGAGTTTGAGGTGGTGAGTTGAAATTTGGTGACAAGAACCTTGAGGCAGCCTAGAATCAGTGTGCATAATTTGAAAACCTCTAGTCAGACAGTTCTATGGGTTGCCATAGAATTTCATTGATTTTAACAAAATTCAAAATGGCGGAAAATCCTCAAGGCAGAATATGACGTCATAGGGTGCGATGGATTCGTCATGACCCAAGGATTCCAGACGCAGTGGAATTTTGTTTCTAGCCCAAACGGATCATGAGATATGAGCCAAAAGTCATTTTTCCTAGTTATAGCGCCCCCTAGCAGCCAATTTGTTCCAAATTTTTTGTGGGCCATTTTGGAGGGGTAGGGCATAAAGCCACCAAGTTTCGTTAAGATACACCAAAGGGCGGCAGAGATATGAGCACACTTCCTGTTTGGCGTCTGCGCCGTCAATTTTGATTGGCTGCCACGGCCAAACGCTTATGAAATTCTAAAAACCGGGTATGTTTCTTGTGCAGCTTAGTTCAAAGTTGCCATCTACCAAGATTGGGAGAAATTGGTCAAAAATTGAGGGAGGAGAAGCATTTTAATTGATTTTCACAAAATTCAAAATGGCGGGAAAACTATATGGGCGGAAAATGACGTCATGGGGTGCTTTGGATTCGTCTTGACCCAAGGATTCCAGTGATACCCAGTTTTTGAAAATCGGACATCTGGTTCAAAAGTTACAAGCAGAAATGTACCTGCAACTTTGACCTGCTGAAGGCGCTAGAGGGTTGGGGGTGGGGACCTAAAAATTGTTGTGGGGAATGCTGAGACTGTCTAAAATGTGTGTGCCAAATTTGAGCATTTTCCTATGTGTGGCTCTATGGGCTGCCATTGACTTCCCATAGGAGAAGAAAGTTGAAATATAGCTGCAAGCAGCAATCCGGGGCCAAGCAGGGTGACCCAGCCTAAGTTGCCATGGCAACAGAAACTACTGACCAGGCAGACGGTCATAGGCACGCACAGGAAGTGTTTACAAGCAGGAATGTACCTCCAACCAGACGGTTAGAGGCATGCACGGCTTCACCGTCAAATTCGATTGACTGTGATGGCTGAAATTACTTCCAGTGTACTAGGTGTGTGTGTGTGTGTGTGTGTCTGTGCTAAAAGACTGCTGAGATATGAGCTCAATGATGTAAGAGCCAAAACACATTTTGGAAAGTTATAGCGCCCCCTAATGGCCAATGTGCACCAAATGTGGTATGGGCCATTTTGGAGGGGTGGTGCATAATCCCACCAAGTTTGGTTAAGAAAGGTCAAAGGGCTGCCGAGATATGAGCACACTTCCTGTTTCGCGTCTGCACAGCCAAATTTGATTGGCAGCCACGGCCAAACGCTTATGAAATTCGAAAAACCGGGTAAGTTTTTAGTGCAGCTTAGTCCAAAGTTGCCATGTACCAAGTTTGGAAGGAATTGGTCAAAAATTGAGGGAGGAGAAGCATTTTAATTGATTTTCACAAAATTCAAAATGGCGGAAAATATACCAGGCCGAATATGACGCCATAGGGTGCGTTGGATTCGGGTTGACCCAAGGATTCCAGCCATACTAAGATTTTGACGATCAGACATACGGTTCAAAAGTAACAAGCAGAAATGTACTTGCAACTTTGACCTGTTGTTGGCGCTAGAGAGTTTGAGATGCTGAGTTGAAATTTGCTGACAAGAACCGTGAGGCAGCCTAGAATCAGTGTGCCAAATTTGAAAACCTGTCGTCAGACGGTTCTATGGGTTTCCATAGAATTTCATTGATTTTAACAAAATTCAAAATGGCGGAAAATCCTCAAGGCAGAATATGACGTCATAGGGTGCGATAGATTCGACTTGACCCAAGGATTCCATAGGCAGTGGAATTTTGTTTCTAGCCAAAACGCATCATGAGATATGAGCCAAAAGACATTTTTCCTAGTTATAGCGCCCCCTAGCAGCCAATTTGTACCAAATTTTTTGGGGTCCTTCATCGAGGGGTATGGCATAAACTCACCAAGTTTCGTTAAGATACGCCAAAGGGCGGCCGAAATATGAGCACACTTCCTGTTTGGCGTCTGCGCCGCCAATTTTGATTGGCTGCCACGGCCAAACGCTTATGAAATTCTAAAAACCGGGTAAGTTTCTTGTGCAGCTTAGTCCAACGTTGCCATCTACCAAGTTTGGGAGAAATTGGTCCAAAATTGAGGGAGGAGAAGCATTTTAAGTGATTTTCACAAAATTCAAAATGGCGGGAAAACTATATGGGCGGAAAATGACGTCATGGGGTGCTTTGGATTCGTCTTGACCCAAGGATTCCAGGGATACCAAGTTTTTGAAAATCGGACCAACGGTTCAAAAGTTACAAGCAGAAATGTACCTGCAACTTTGACCTGCTGGTGGCGCTAGAGGGTTGGGGCTGGGGACCTAAAAATTGTTGTGGGGAATGCTGAGACTGTCTCCAATGTGTGTGCCAAATTTGAGCATTTTCCTATGTGTGGTTCTATGGGCTGCCATTGACTTCCCATAGGAGAAGAAAGTTGAATAATAAATATAGCTGCAAGCAGCAATGCGGGGCCAAGCAGCGTGACCCAGACTAAGTTGCCATGGCAACAGAAAGAACTGACCAGGCAGACGGTCATAGGCACGCACAGGAAGTGTTTACAAGCAGAAATGTACCTCCAACCAGATGGTTAGAGGCATGCACGGCTTCACCGTCAAATTCGATTGACTGTGATGGCTGAAATTACTTCAAGTGTACTAGGTGTGTGTGTGTGTGTGTGTGTGTGCTAAAAGACTGCTGAGATATGAGCTCAATTATATATGAGCCAAAACACATTTTGGAAAGTTATAGCGCCCCCTAATGGCCAAAGTGCACCAAATGTGGTATGGGCACTTATGGAGGGGTGCGGCATAATCCCACCAAGTTTGGTTAAGAAAGATCAAAGGGCTGCCGAGAAATGAGCACACGTCCTGTTTCGCGTCTGCACATCCAAGTTTGATTGGCAGCGACGGCCAAACGCTTAGGAAATTCTAAAAACCGGGTAAGTTTTTTGTGCAGCTTAGTGCAACGTTGCCATCTACCAAGTTTGGAAGGAATTGGTCAAAAATTGAGGGAGGAGAAGCATTTTAATTGATTTTCACATAATTCAAAATGGCGGAAAATATACAAGGCGGAATATGACGGCATAGGATGCGTTGGATTCGTTTTGACCCAAGGATTCCAGCGATACACAGATTTTGACGATCAGACATACGTTTCAAAAGTAACAAGCAGAAATGTACATGCAACTTTGGCCTGTTGTTGGCGCTAGAGAGTTTGAGGTGGTGAGTTGAAATTTGCTGACAAGAACCTTGAGCCAGCCTAGAATCAGTGTGCCAAATTTGAAAACCTGTCGTCAGACGGTTCTATGGGTTTCCATAGAATTTCATTGATTTTAACAAAATTCAAAATGGCGGAAAATCCTCAAGGCAGAATATGAAGTCATAGGGTCCGATAGATTCGTCTTGACCCAAGGATTCCATAGGCAGTGGAATTTTGTTTCTAGCCAAAACGCATCATGAGATATGAGCCAAAAGACATTTTTCCTAGTTATAGCGCCCCCTAGCAGCCAATATGTTCCAAATTCTTTGGGGTCCTTCATGGGGGGGGGGGCATAAACCCACCAAGTTTCGTTAAGATACGCCAAAGGCCGGCCGAAATATGAGCACACTTCCTGTTTGGCGTCTGCGCCTCCAATTTTGATTGGCTGCCACGGCCAAACGCTTATGAAATTCTAAAAACCGGGTAAGTTTCTTGTGGAGCTTAGTCCAAAGTTGCCATCTACCAAGTTTGGGAGAAATTGGTCAAAAATTGAGGGAGGAGAAGCATTTTAATTGATTTTCACAAAATTCAAAATGGCGGGAAAACTATATGGGCGGAAAATGACGTCATGGGGTGCTTTGGATTCGTCTTGACCCAAGGATTCCAGGGATACCAAGTTTTTGAAAATCGGACCAACGGTTCAAAAGTTACAAGCAGAAATGTACCTGCAACTTTGACCTGCTGGTGGCGCTAGAGGGTTGGGGGTGGGGACCTAAAATTTGTTGTGGGGAATGCTGAGACTGTCTAGAATGTGTGTGCCAAATTTGAGCATTTTCCTATGTGTGGTTCTATGGGCTGCCATTGACATCCCATAGGAGAAGAAAGTTGAATAATAATAATAATAAATATAGCTGCAAGCAGCAATGCGGGGCCAAGCAGTGTGACCCAGCCTAAGTTGCCAAGGCAACAGAAAGAACTGACCAGGCAGACGGTCAGAGGCACGCACAGGAAGTGTTTACAAGCAGAAATGTACCTCCAACCAGATGGGTAGAGGCATGCACGGCTTCACCATCAAATTCGATTGAGTGTGATGGCTGAAATTACTTCAAGTGTACTAGGTGTGTGTGTGTGTGCTAAAACAGTGGTTCTCAAACTTTTTTCACCAAGTACCACCTCAGAAAATATTTGGCTCTCCAAGTACCACCATAATGACCAACATTAAAATACAGTAGCGTAATAGTGTTGCCACACGTCCAGGTTTTTCCGGGATTGTCCCGGTTTTTTTGTGGAAAATGGAAAATGTCCAGGAAAATGGAATAACCTTCCCGGGACACGTTTTGTCCCGGTTTTTTACTTCCTCACATTATCCCCCATTGAAATAAACACAAATCATTAATGTTTCTCGCAGCCACTTAACATATTAATAGTTTTCACGTAAGCGGGCATATTGTAGGCAGCTACTTGTGTGGCCTCACCGAATGTTTGCGCACGCAGCCAGTCGCCGTTGCTAGGTGATCGTGGTCAATACAACGGCGGACGCGCGAAATCAAAGATACTGGAATACCGTAATACCAAACAATAGGTGAGAGTTCCCTTGGTCGGTGCGCGAGTAGGCTGGCTGTCTACTTCCTATGTTCTGATTCTGATAAAGGCTGGTTCTAAAGCCTGGGCCAATTTCATCAATAAATGAATCATTAAATAAATCATATCTCAAAAAAGAATGCCTGAACACTGGCGTGAGAAATGAATAAATCAGTTGTCCCAATAACATAGCACATCTCTCTTGTGATTAAAACAAAGGATTAGGGCTATTTGATATGATATGGTAGTCTAACTTTTAAAATTCAGTTCTCCAGAGAAAAGGCTAAAACAACAACGAAGCAGACTGAGAGAAATTATATTGATTATATTTGTATTATTTTGATTTGGAAACGGAATGGGAGGAGAGACAGACGATGAGGGAGTCGGACAGAATGAAGTAGAAGATCCGGTACCTGTCAAAAAGAAAAAAAAGACATGTGACATTCAACGAGGGATGGGAAAATTTTGACACATTCAGCGAATGCCCTAAAAAAAAGCATTGTTCAAAAAAAAAAAAAATTGTTCAAAACCTGCACTGATAAAGAAGGGAGGGGGGCAAAAAAGATTATCCCTATAAAAATAACTGTTTACTCTGTTAACCCCTACTATTGTTATGAAGAGACAAATGTCAAAACTTGTTTATGGAGTCAAATGTATTTTCTTTTATTTTTGTATGTAATTAAAACTTGGCCTAAAGCTTCAAAGTAAGATGCATGCTCTTCAGGGGGCTGTTAGCCTACTATTAAATATTTGTTAAAAATATTGGCGTCCAAATAAGATCATTCCTATATGAAATTACTTTTTGTAATAATATTTGTGGTAGTGCCCATTTAAGGGTTAAGAAGACAAAATGAATTTTAACTAAACGCCTAACTGCACCAGTTGAACTGTTTTATTTTTAAACGTGAACATTCACATAAAGCATCGTAGATGTGCGTGTCCGCAGCCCTCAACCCCCGCGCTCGTACGTGCGCGCAGGCGCGGCCGCCGACCGATGTGTGCCGGTTTTTTACAACTCAGATGTGGCAACCCTAGTAGTAGACCTAAGTATTCATTAAAAACAAGGCGGAGGTTTTATTTAACAAGTATATTTAATATTGTTGGCCACTGTAACATTACACACAGTACTTTGAACAGTAACACTGTTTAAATATAGGAAAATAAAACACTGTACTTAAATAATGAATCAAATAAATTGGCCAAATCTGCAACATCTGTAGTCTCATCAAGTTGTATGGTAAAATATCTACTGTTCTCAATGCGCTCAATCAGTGTCTTTTTAACATCGTCAGCCATGTCATTTATTCTCCTTGACACGGTGTCATTTGAAAGCGGCACCAAGTTTAACTCTCTGGCAGCTTTCTCTCATGATACGTGTCATCTCTTTGGCTAATGGTAAACACAGCAGTTCCCCAATTGTATGTGGCTTACCGGCTCTGGCGATCAGGAGGCTGGCAGGATATGAAGCTTCCTGTGCTTTGGCTACAGGTGTACCATAGGACAGAATGGTGGACTTGGACTGCTTCAGTTCATCACGTTTTCGTAAAAAAAAAAAAAAAAATCCATTGGTTTGTCCTTTAGTGCTGTGTGTTTGGTTGTAAGATGCCGTTTGAGATGCGATGGTTTCATGGACTCATTGCTCAGAACATCCCCGCATACAACATACTGCGGCCTGGGCAGCTCCTCTGTCCCGCTCCAAATGAATCCCAGTTTTATGTATTTTTCGTCATACTTCCTCCTCACTGGTTTCTGCCGTTTCCTAGCAGTTCTGGGGCTGGTTTTGCCACTGTCGTTAGCATCTGCGCTCGGCTCCCACACGCCCTCTTCAGTTCTCCCTCTCTCCTGATCCACGCTCCCATTCGCGGATTTAAGCCATGACAGTAATTTTGTCGTCCTCGTCATAATTAGCAAAGCCACCTCCACCTTTTCCCATCACAGCCTAGTCTGCCAGTGGCAGATAACCGTCTGTCAGCGGAACCGGCGGGAATGCGTACGTACGCTACGTATGGCTACCCAGAAGCACTTGCAAACTTTTTAAAATTATTAACTTAATTTGTATCTCCTTTCATTTTCTTGTCATCGGTTGATAAGATATTTTTCATCCATTCGGATATTATGGATAGTATTTCACGTTTTATTTTATTTTTTTTAATTTTATTTATATTTAATTAAGTGATTCTTTGGCGTACCACTAGAATGGAGCCCACGCACGGGCGCAGATAGAGGGGGGGACGGGTGGGATTCGTCCCACCCAGATTTCAATTCACTTCGTTCGGTCCCCCCCACTTATAGGGAGGAAAAAACGTCTATGCTGTCTTTCTTTGCATAAGGCAAACCTCACGGAAAAATCAAAAGACTAATTACCATTCGGTTTATTGAGGTGCACAGCAGTATATACATAGTTGCAACAACTCACATAAAACAAAACAAAGACTGATATTCGGATGGTTGAGCTGCGCAGACTGCACAGGTTGCGAGCTCGAGCTTGGTTGCTATGGTAACCCACAAGAAGTTTGACAGGCATATCGGGGTTGGGGTTGGTTTGCTGGCAGCTTTGTCCCCCCCAGTTCAAAAAACGTATCTGCGCCCCTGAGCCCACGTACCACTAGTGGTACGCGTACCACAGTTTGAGAATCACTGTGCTAAAAGACTGCTGAGATATGAGCTCAATGATATATGATCCTAAATACATTTTGGAAAGTTATAGCGCCCCCTAATGGCCAATGTGCACCAAATGTGGTATGGGACGTTTTGGAGGGGTGGGGCATAATCCCACCAAGTTTGGTTAAGAAAGGTCAAAGGGCTGCTGAGATATGAGAACACTTCCTGTTTCACATCTGCACGGCCAAATTTGATTGGCAGCCACGGCCAAACGCTTAAGAAATTCGAAAAACCGGGTAAGTTTTTTGTGCAGCTTAGTGCAACGTTGCCATCTACCAAGTTTGGAAGGAATTGGACAAAAATTGAGGGAGGAGAAGCATTTTAATTGATTTTCACATAATTCAAAATGGCGGAAAATATACAAGGTGGAATATGACGGCATAGGATCCGTTGGATTCGTCTTGACCCAAGGATTCCAGCGATACACAGATTTTGACGATCAGACATACGGTTCAAAAGTAACAAGCAGAAATGTACATGCAACTTTGGCCTGTTGTTGGCGCTAGAGAGTTTGAGGTGGTGAGTTGAAATTTGCTGACAAGAACCTTGAGCCAGCCTAGAATCAGTGTGCCAAATTTGAAAACCTGTCGTCAGACGGTTCTATGGGTTTCCATAGAATTTCATTGATTTTAACAAAATTCAAAATGGCGGAAAATCCTCAAGGCAGAATATGACGTCATAGGGTGCGATAGATTCGTATTGACCCAAGGATTCCATAGGCAGTGGAATTTTGTTTCTAGCCAAAAGGCATCATGAGATATGAGCCAAAAGACATTTTTCCTAGTTATAGCGCCCCCTAGCAGCCAATTTGTTCCAAATTCTTTGGGGTACTTCATGGAGGGGTGGGGCATAAACCCACCAAGTTTCGTTAAGATACGCCAAAGGGCGGCCAAAATATGAGCACACTTCCTGTTTGGCGTCTGCGCCTCCAATTTTGATTGGCTGCCACGGCCAAACGCTTATGAAATTCTAAAAACCGGGTAAGTTTCTTGTGAAGCTTAGTCCAAAGTTGCCATCTACGAAGTTTGGGAGAAATTGGTCCAAAATTGAGGGAGGAGAAGCATTTTAATTGATTTTCACAAAATTCAAAATGGCGGGAAAACTATATGGGCGGAAAATGACGTCATGGGGTGCTTTGGATTCGTCTTGACCCAAGGATTCCAGGGATACCAAGTTTTTGAAAATCGGACCAACGATTCAAAAGTTACAAGCAGAAATGTACCTGCAACTTTGACCTGCTGGTGGCGCTAGAGGGTTGGGGGTGGGGACCTAAAAATTGTTGTGGCGAATGCTGAGACTGTCTAGAATGTGTGTGCCAAATTTGAGCATTTTCCTATGTGTGGTTCTATGGGCTGCCATTGACATCCCATAGGAGAAGAAAGTTGAATAATAATAATAATAATAATAAGAAAAACCGACAAACTCATTAGGGGCCTTCGCCAGCTTCGCTGCTTGGCCCCTAATAATAATAATAATAAATAGAGCTGCAAGCAGCAATGCGGGGCCAAGCAGTGTGACCCAGCCTAAGTTGCCATGGCAACAGAAAGAACTGACCAGGCAGACAGTTAGTCTAAAGTTACTATGTACCAAGTTTGGGAGAAATTGGTCAAAAATTGAGGGAGGAGAAGGATTTTAATAGATTTTCACAAATTTCAAAATGGTGGAAAATCTACCTGGTGGAATATGATGGCATAGGGCGTGTTGGATTCGTTTTGACGGAAGGATTCCAGACATAGTGGAATTTTGTTTCTACCCAAAATGCATCATGAGATATGAGCCAAAAATCATTTTTCCTAGTTATAGCGCCCCCTAGAGGCCTATTTGGTCCAAATCTTTTGTTTTCCTTTGGGGTGGCGTGGGGCATAAAGCCACCAAGTTTCGTTAAGATACGCCAAAGGACGGCCGAGATATGAGCACACATCCTGATTGGCGTCTGGGCATCCAATTTTGATTGGATGCCATGGCCAAACGCATACGAAATTCTAAAAACCGGGTAAGTTTCTTGTGCAGCTTAGTCCATCTTTGCCATGTACCAAGTTTGGGAAAAATTGGTCCAAAATTGAGGGAGGAGAAGCATTTTAATTGATTTTCACAAAATTCAAAATGGCGGAAAATCTACCAGGTGGAATATGACGAGACAGGGAGCGTTGGATTCGGTTTCAAGGAAGGATTCCAGCGATACTAAGATTTTGACGATCAGACCTACGGTTCAAAAGTAACAAGCAGAAATGTACCTGGGACTTTGACCCGTTGGTGGCGCTAGAGAGTTTGATGTGGTGAGTTGAAATTTGGTGACAAGAACCTTGAGACAGCCTAGAATCAGTGTGCCAAATTTGAATACCTCTCGTCTAAAGGTTTTATGGGTTGCCGTAGAATTTCATTGATTTTAACAAAATTCAAAATGGCGGAAAATCCTCAAGGCAGAATATGACGTCATAGGTCGCGATGGATTCGTCTTGACCCAACGATTCCAGAGATAGTGGAATTTTGTTTCTAGCCCAAACGCATCATGAGATATGAGCCAAAAGACATTTTTCCTAGTTATAGCGCCCCCTAGCAGCCAATTTCTTCGAATTTTTTTGTGGTCCTTCATGGAGGGGTGCTGCATACTCTCACCAAGTTTCGTTAAGATAGGCCAAAGGGCGGCCGAAATATGAGCACACTTCCTGTTTGGCGTCTTCGCAGCCAATTTTGATTGGCTGCCACGGCCAAACGCTTAGGAAATTCTAAAAACCGGGTAAGTTTCTTGTGCAGCTTAGTCCAAAGTTGCCATTTACCAAGTTTGGGAGAAATTGGTCCAAAATTGAGGGAGGAGAAGCATTTTAATTGATTTTCACAAAAATCAAAATGGCGGGAAAACTATATGGGCGGAAAATGACGTCATGGGGTGCTTTGGATTCGTCTTGACCCAAGGATTCCAGGGATACCAAGTTTTTGAAAATCGAACCAACGGTTCAAAAGTTACAACCAGAAATGTACCTGCAACTTTGACCTGCTGGTGGCGCTAGAGGGTTGGGGGTGGGGACCTAAAAATTGTTCTGGGGAATGCTGAGACTGTCTAGAATGTGTGTGCCAAGTTTGAGCATTTTCCTATGTGTGGTTCTATGGGCTGCCATTGACTTCCCATAGGAGAAGAAAGTTGAATAATAATAATAATAATAATAATAATAATAATAATAAGAAAACCGACAAACTCATTAGGGGCCTTCGCCAGCTTCGCTGCTTGGCCCCTAAATATAGCTGCAAGCAGCAATCCGGGGCCAAGCAGGGTGACCCAGCCTAAGTTGCCATGGCAACAGAAAGAACTGACCAGGCAGACGGTCATAGGCACGCACAGGAAGTGTTTACAAGCAGGAATGTACCTCCAACCAGACGGTTAGAGGCATGCACGGCTTCACCGTCAAATTCGATTGACTGTGATGGCTGAAATTACTTCCAGTGTACTAGGTGTGTGTGTGTGTGTGTGTCTGTGCTAAAAGACTGCTGAGATATGAGCTCAATGATGTAAGAGCCAAAACACATTTTGGAAAGTTATAGCGCCCCCTAATGGCCAATGTGCACCAAATGTGGTATGGGCCATTTTGGAGGGGTGGTGCATAATCCCACCAAGTTTGGTTAAGAAAGGTCAAAGGGCTGCCGAGATATGAGCACACTTCCTGTTTCGCGTCTGCACAGCCAAATTTGATTGGCAGCCACGGCCAAACGCTTATGAAATTCGAAAAACCGGGTAAGTTTTTAGTGCAGCTTAGTCCAAAGTTGCCATGTACCAAGTTTGGAAGGAATTGGTCAAAAATTGAGGGAGGAGAAGCATTTTAATTGATTTTCACAAAATTCAAAATGGCGGAAAATATACCAGGCGGAATATGACGCCATAGGGTGCGTTGGATTCGGGTTGACCCAAGGATTCCAGCCATACTAAGATTTTGACGATCAGACATACGGTTCAAAAGTAACAAGCAGAAATGTACTTGCAAATTTGACCTGTTGTTGGCGCTAGAGAGTTTGAGATGCTGAGTTGAAATTTGCTGACAAGAACCGTGAGGCAGCCTAGAATCAGTGTGCCAAATTTGAAAACCTGTCGTCAGACGGTTCTATGGGTTTCCATAGAATTTCATTGATTTTAACAAAATTCAAAATGGCGGAAAATCCTCAAGGCAGAATATGACGTCATAGGGTGCGATAGATTCGACTTGACCCAAGGATTCCATAGGCAGTGGAATTTTGTTTCTAGCCAAAACGCATCATGAGATATGAGCCAAAAGACATTTTTCCTAGTTATAGCGCCCCCTAGCAGCCAATTTGTTCCAAATTTTTTGGGGTCCTTCAGCGAGGGGTATGGCATAAAGTCACCAAGTTTCGTTAAGATACGCCAAAGGCCGGCCGAAATATGAGCACACTTCCTGTTTGGCGTCTACGCCTCCAATTTTGATTGGCTGCCACGGCCAAACGCTTATGAAATTCTAAAAACCGGGTAAGTTTCTTGTGCAGCTTAGTCCAAAGTTGCCATCTACCAAGTTTGGGAGAAATTGGTCCAAAATTGAGGGAGGAGAAGCATTTTAAGTGATTTTCACAAAATTCAAAATGGCGGGAAAACTATATGGGCGGAAAATGACGTCATGGGGTGCTTTGGATTCGTCTTGACCCAAGGATTCCAGGGATACCAAGTTTTTGAAAATCGGACCAACGGTTCAAAAGTTACAAGCAGAAATGTACCTGCAACTTTGACCTGCTGGTGGAGCTAGAGGGTTGGGGCTGGGGACCTAAAAATTGTTGTAGGGAATGCGGAGACTGTCTCGAATGTGTGTGCCAAATTTGAGCATTTTCCTATGTGTGGTTCTATGGGCTGCCATTGACTTCCCATAGGAGAAGAAAGTTGAATAATAATAATAATAATAATAATAATAATAATAATAATAATAATAAGAAGAAGAAGAAAACCGACAAACTCATTAGGGGCCTTCGCCAGCTTCGCTGCTTGGCCCCTAATAATAATAATAATAATAATAATAAGAAAACCGACAAACTCATTAGGGGCCTTCGCCAGCTTCGCTGCTTGGCCCCTAATAATAATAATAACTATAAGAAAACCGACAATCTCATTAGGGGCCTTCACCAGCTTCGCTGCTTGGCCCCTAATAATAATAATAAGAAAACCGACAAACTCATTAGGGGCCTTCGCCAGCTTCGCTGCTTGGCCCCTAAATATAGCTGCAAGCAGCAATGTGGGGGCCAAGCAGCATATGAGCCTTGTCGGAAGGCCAGCAGAATGCACTTGGGTCAGGTAATGCCCTTGTGCAGCTTAGTCCAAAGTTGCTATCTACCAAGTTTGGGAGAAATTGGTGAAAAATTGAGGGAGGAGAAGCATTTTAATTGATTTTTACAAAATTCAAAATGGCGGAAAATGCCAAAGGCTGAATATGACGTCATAGGGTGCGATGGATTCGGCTTGACCCAAGGATTCCAGAGATAGTGGAATTTTCTTTCTATCCCAAAGGCATCATGAGATATGAGCCAAAAGTCATTTATCCTAGTTATAGCGCCCCCTAGTGGCCAAGTTGTTCCAACTTTTTTGGGGACCTTTCTGGTGGAGTCTGGCATAATGCCACCAAGTTTCGTTACGATCTGCCAAAGGGCGGCCGAGATGTGAGCACACATCCTCTTTCGCGTCTGCGCAGCCAAATTTGATTTTCTGCCACGGCCAAACGCTTATGAAATTCGAAAAGCACTGTAAGATTATTGAGCAGGTTCGTCCACAGTTGCTATGTACCAAGTTTGGGAGAAATTCGTCAAAAACTGAGGGAGGAGAAGCATTTTAATTGATTTTCACCTAATTTAAAATGGCGGAAAATCTACCAGGTACAATATTACGAGCCAGGGTGCGTTGGATTCGTTTTGACACAAGCATTCCAGCGATACTAAGCTTTTGATGATCAGACATATGGTTCAAAAGTAACAACCAGAAATGTACCTGCGACTTTGACCTGTTGGTGGCGCTAGAGAGTTTGAGATGGTGAGTTGAAATTTGGTGTCAACACCCTTGAGGGAGCCTAGAATCAGTCTGCCAAATTTGAAAACCTCTAGTCATACGGTTCTATGGGTTGCCATCTAATTTCATTGATTTTAACAAAATTCAAAATGGTGGAAAATTCTCAAGTCAGAATATGACGTCATAGGGTGCGATGGATTCGTCTTGACCCGTGGATTCCAGGGATAGTGGAATTTTGTTTCTAGCCAAAACACATCATGAGATATGAGCCAAAAGACATTTTTCCTAGTTACAGCGCCCCCTAGCAGCCAATTTGTTCCAAGTTTTTTTGCTGCCCTTTGGGGAGGGGTGCTGCATAATGCCACCAAGTTTTCTTAAGATACGCCAAAGGGTGGCCGAGAAATGAGCACACTTCCTGTTTTGCATCTGCCATCCAATTTTGATTGGCTGCCATGGCCAAACGCTTAGGAAATTCTAAAAACCGGGTATGTTTCTTGTGCAGATTAGTCCCCAGTTGACATCTACCAAGTTTGGGAGAAATTGTTCAAAAATTGAGGGAGGAGAAGCATTTTAATTGATTTTCACATAATTCAAAATGGCGGAAAATCTACTGGGTGGAATATGACGAGACAGGGCGCTTTGGATTCCTTTTGACCCAAGCATTCCAGGGATACTAAGAATTTGATGATCAGACATAGGGTTCAAAAGTAACAAGCAGAAATGTACCTGCGACTTTGACCTGTTGGTGGCGCTAGAGAGTTTCAGGTGCTGATTTGAAATTTGGTGACAAGATCCTTGAGGCAGCCTAGAATCAGTGTGCCAAGTTTAAAAACCTCTAGTCAGACGGTTCTATGCGTTGCCATAGAATTTCATTGATTTTAACAAAATTCAAATTGGCGGAAAATCCTCAAGGCAGAATATGACATCATAGGATGCGTTGGATTCGGCTTGAACCAAGGATTCCTGACATAGTGGAATTTTGTTTCTAGCCAAAACGAGTCATGAGATATGAGCCTAAAGACATTTTTCCTAGTTATAGCGCCCCCTAGCAGCCAATTTGTTCCAAATTTTTTGCTGTCCTTTGGGGAGGGGTGCTGCATAAAGCCACCCAGTTTCATTAAGATATGCCAAAGGGTGGCCGAGAAATGAGCACACTTCCTGTTTTGCATATGCCAGCCAAATTTGATTGGCTGCCACAGCCAAACGCTTAAGAAATTCTAAAAACCGGGTATGTTTCTTGTGCAGCTTAGGCCCCAGTTGCCATCTACCAAGTTTGGGAGAAATTTTCCAAAAATTGAGGGAGGAGAAGCATTTTAATTGATTTTCACATAATTCAAAATGGCGGAAAATCTCCTGGGTGGAATATGACGAGACAGGGCCCCGTGGATTCGGGGTGACCCAAGTATTCCAGCGATACTAAGATTTTGATGATCAGATGTATGGTTCAGAAGTAACAAGCAGAAATGTACTTGCAACTTTGACCTGTTGGTGGCGCTAGAGAGTTTGAGGTGCTGAGTTGAAATTTGGTGACAAGATCCGTGAGGCAGCCTAGAATCAGTGTGCCAAGTTTAAAAACCTCTAGTCAGACGGTTCTATGCGTTGCCATAGAATTTCACTGATTTTAACAAAATTCAAAATGGCGGAAAATCCTCAAGGCAGAATATGACGTCATAGGGTGCGATGGATTCGTCTTGAACCAAGGATTCCTGCCATAGTGGAATATTGTTTCTAGCCAAAACGAGTCATGAGATATGAGCCAAAAGACATTTTTCCTAGTTATAGCGCCCCCTAGCAGCCAATTTGTTCCAAATTTGTTGTTCCCCTTTGGGGAGGGGTGTTGCATAACGGCACCAAGGTTCATTAAGATACGCCAAAGGGTGGCCGAGATATGAGCACACTTCCTGTTTTGCATCTTCGCAGCCAAATTTGATTGGCTGCCACGGCCAAACGCTTAAGAAATTCTAAAAACCGGGTATGTTTCCTGTGAAGCTTAGTCCAAAGTTGCGATTTACCAAGTTTGGGAGAAATTGTTCAAAAATTGAGGGAGGAGAAGCGTTTTAAGTGATTTTCACAAAATTCAAAATGGCGGGAAAACTATATGGGCGGAAAATGACGTCATGGGGTCCGTTGGATTCGTCTTGACCCAAGGACTCCAGGGATACCAAGTTTTTGAAAATCGGACCAATGGTTCAAAAGTTACAAGCAGAAATGTACCTGCAACTTTGACCTGTTGGTGGCGCTAAAGTGTTTGAGGTAGAGGCCTGAAATTCGCTGAGATTAATGTTGACACTGTCTAGAATCAGTGTGCAAAATTTCCCAACTTTTTACCAGACGGTTCTATGGGCTGCCATAGACTTGCAGAGGCGGAAGAACGTTGAATAATAATAATAATAAATATAGCTGCAAGCAGCAATGTGGGGGCCAAGCAGCACATGAGCCTAGTCGGAAGGCCAGCAGAATGCACTTGGGCCAGGTAATGCCCTTGTGCAGCTTAGTCCAAAGTAGCTCTCTACCAAGTTTGGGAGAAATTGGTGAAAAATTGAGGGAGGAGAAGCATTTTAATTGATTTTTACAAAATTCAAAATGGCATAAAATCCTAAAGGCTGAATATGAAGGCATAGGCTCCGATGGATTCGGCTTGAGCCAAGGATTCCAGAGATAGTGGAATTTTGTTTCTAGCCCAAAGGCATCATGAGATATGAGCCAAAAGTCATTTTTTCTAGTTATAGCGCCCCCTAGCAGCCAAGTTGTTCCAAGTTTTTTGGGGACCTTTGTGGTGGCGTCTGGCATAATGCCACCAAGTTTCCTTAAGATAGCCTAAAGGGAGGCCGAGATGTGAGCACACATCCTCTTTCGCATCTGTGCAGCCAAATTTGATTGGCTGCCACGGCCAAACCCTTATGAAATTCGAAAATCCGTGTAAGATTCTTGTGCAGCGTCATGCACAGTTGCTGTCTACGAAGTTTGGGAGAAATTGGTCAAAAACTGAGGGAGAAGAAGCATTTTAATTGATTTCCACATAATTCAAAATGGCGGAAAATCTACCAGGCGCAATATGACGCCACAGGGCGCGTTGGATTCGGTGTGATCCAACCATTTCAGAGATTCTAAGGTTTTGATGATCAGACATATGGTTCAAAAGTAACAGGCAGAAATGTACCTGCGACTTTGACCTGTTGGTGGCGCTAGAGAGTTTGAGGTGCTGAGTTGAAATTTGGTAACAAGACCCTTGAGGGAGCCAAGAATCAGTCTGCCAAATTTGAAAACCTCTAGTCATACGGTTCTATGGGGTGCCATCGAATTTCATTGATTTTAACAAAATTCAAAATGTCGGAAAATCCTCAAGTCAGAATATGACGTCATAGAGTCCAATGGATTCAGCTTGAGCCACGGATTCCTGACATAGTGGAATTTTGTTTCTAGCCAAAACGCATCATGAGATATGAGCCAAAACACATTTTTCCTAGTTATAGCGCCCCCTAGCAGCCAATTTGTTCCAAATTTTTTGCTGCCCTTTCGGGAGGGGTGGCGCATAATGCCACCAAGTTTTCTTAAGATACGCCAAAGGGTGGCCGAGAAATGAGCACACTTCCTGTTTTGCATCTGCCAGCCAATTTTGATTGGCTGCCACGGCCAAACGCTTATGAAAGTCTGAAAACTGGGTATGTTTCTTATGCAGCTTCGTCCCCAGTTGCCATCTACCAAGTTTGGGAGAAATTGTTCAAAAATTGAGGGAGGAGAAGCATTTTAATTGATTTGCACATAATTCAAAATGGCGGAAAATCTACTGGGTGGAATATGACGAGACAGGGCGAGTTGGATTCCTTATGACCCAAGCATTCCAGCGATACTAAGATTTTGATGATGAGACGTATGGTTCAAAAGTAACAAGCAGAAATGTACCTGCAACTTTGACCTGTTGGTGGCGCTAGAGAGTTTGAGGTGCTGAGTTGAAATTTGGTGAGAAGATCCTTGAGGCAGCCTAGAATCAGTGTGCCAAGTTTAAAAGCCTCTAGTCAGACGCTTCTATGCGTTGCCATAGAATTTCATTGATTTTAACAAAATTCAAAATGGCGGAAAATCCTCAAGTCAGAATATGACGTCATATGGTGCAATGGATTCGTCTTGACCCAAGGATTCCTGACATAGTGGAATTTTGTTTCTAGCCAAAGCGCATCATGAGATATGAGCCAAAAGACATTTTTCCTAGTTATAGCGCCCCCTAGCAGCCAATTTGTTCCAAATTTTTTGCTGCCCTTTGGGGAGGGGTGTTGCATAAAGCCACCAAGTTTTGTTAAGATACGCCAAAGGTTGTCCGAGAAATTAGCACACTTCCTGTTTTGCGTCTGCCAGCCAAATTTGATTGGCTGCCACGGCCAAACGCTTAGGAATTTCTAAAAACTGGGTATGTTTCTTGTGCAGCTTCGTCCCCAGTTGCCATCTACCAAGTTTGGGAGAAATTGGTCAAAAATTGAGGGAGGAGAAGCATTTTAATTGATTTTCACATAATTCAAAATGGCGGAAAATCTCCTGGGTGGAATATGACGAGACAGGGTGCATTGGATTCCTTTTCACCCAACCATTCCAGCAATACTAAGATTTTGATGATCAGACGTATGGTTCAAAAGTAACAAGCAGAAATGTACCCGCGACTTTGACCTGTTGGTGGCGCTAGAGAGTCTGAGGTGCTGAGTTGAAATTTGGTGACAAGATCCTTGAGGCAGCCTAGAATCAGTGTGCCAAGTTTAAAAACCTCTAATCAGACGGTTCTATGCGTTGCCATAGAATTTCATTGATTTTAACAAAATTCAAAATGGCGGAAAATCCCCAAGGCAGAAAGTGACGTCATAGGGTGCGATGGATTCGTTTTGAGCCACAGATTCCTGACATAGTGGAATTTTGTTTCTAGCCCAAACGCATCATGAGATATGAGCCAAAAGACATTTTTGCTAGTTATAGCGCCCCCTAGCAGCCAATTTGTTCCAAATTCGTTGTTGCCCTTTGGGGAGGGGTGCTGCATAATGCCACCAAGTTTCATTAAGATACGCCAAAGGGTGGCCGAGATATGAGCACACTTCCTGTTTTGCGTCTTCGCAGCCAAATTTGATTGGCTGCCACGGCCAAACGCTTAAGAAATTCTAAAAACCGGGTATGGTTCCTGTGAAGCTTAGTCCATAGTTGCGATTTACCAAGTTTGGGAGAAATTGTTCAAAAATTGAGGGAGGAGAAGCGTTTTAAGTGATTTTCACAAAATTCAAAATGGCGGGAAAACTATATGGGCGGAAAATGACGTCATGGGGTCCGTTGGATTCGTCTTGACCCAAGGACTCCAGGGATACCAAGTTTTTGAAAATCGGACCAACGGTTCAAAAGTTACAAGCAGAAATGTACCTGCAACTTTGACCTGTTGGTGGCGCTAAAGTGTTTGAGGTAGAGGCCTGAAATTCGCTGAGATTAATGTTGACACTGTCTAGAATCAGTGTGCAAAATTTCCCAACTTTTTACCAGACGGTTCTATGGGCTGCCATAGACTTGCAGAGGCGGAAGAACGTTGAATAATAATAATAATAATAATAATAATAAGAAACAGTAGAATCACTATGGGTGCCTTCGCAGCTTCGCTGCTTGGCCCCCAATAAATATAGCTGCAAGCAGCAATGTGGGGGCCAAGCAAGCTATGAGCCTAGTCGTCAGGCTCGCAGAATGCATTTGGGCCAGACAGATGGTCACGAGCACCCACAAGAAGTTTCATGTCAATATACCATCGTTTGACTGAGATACAAGGTCATTTGCTGTTCGGCGGCGTCACCATGAATTTCGATTGACTGTGATGGCTGAAATTACTTCAAGTGTACTAGGTGTGTGTGTGTGTGTGTGTGTGTGTGTGCGCTCTGAGACTGCTGAGATATGAGCTCAATGACATATGAGCCAAAACACATTTTGTATAGTTATAGCGCCACCTAATGGCCAATGTGCATCAAATTTGGTGTGGACCCTTGGGGAGGCGTTTGGCATAATCTCACCAAGTTTGGTTAAGAAATGTCAAAGAGCTGCCGAGATATGAGCTCACTTCCTGTTTGATGTCGTTGCATCTGAGTTTCATTGGCTGCTGCTGCCAAATAGTTTTAAATTTTCAAAATTGTGAGGATCTGTTTTGTGCGGATTGGTACACTGATGCTATCAACTAAGTCTGGGCAAATTTGGTCAAAAATTGAGGGAGGAGTAGCAATTTAATTGATTTTAACAAAATTCAAAATGGCGGAAAATCTACAAGGTGCAATATGATGATATAGGGTGCGTTGGATTCGGTTTGACCGTGGGATTAGAGCGATACTAAGATTTTGACAATCAGCCATATGGTTCAAAAGTAACAAGCAGAAATGTACTTCCAACTTTGACCTGTTGGTGGCGCTAGAGCGTTTGAGGTGGTGAGCTGAAATTTGCTGACAAGAACCGGGAGGAAGCCTAGAATCAGTGTGCCAAATTTCTCAACCTCTTGCCAGACGGTTCTATGGGCTGCGATCGAATTTCATCGATTTTAACAAAATTCAAAATGGCGGAAAATCCTCAAGGCAGAAAATGACGGGATATAGTGCGATGGATTCGTCTTGACCCATGGATTCCAGAGATAGTTGAATTTTTTTTCTATCCAAAACGCATCATGAGATGAGAGCCAAAATACATTTTTCCTATTTATAGCGCCCCCTAGTGGCCAATTTGTTCCAAATTTTTGGGGGACCTTTGAGAAGGGGTGGGGCATAAGCCCCCCAAGTTTCGTCAAGATAGCCCAAAGGGCCGCCGAGATATGAGTGCACTTCCTGTTTTGCGTCTGCGCAGCCAAATTTGATTGGCTGCCACGCCCAAACGCTTAGGAAATTCAAAACACTGGGTATAACTTTTGTGCAGGTTGGTCCATTTATGCTATCTTCCAAGTTTGGGAGAAATTGGTCAAAAATTGAGGGAGGAGTAGCATTTTAATTGATTTTCACAAAATTCAAAATGGCGGGAAAACTATATGGGCGGAAAATGACGTCATGGGGTGCTTTGGATTCGTCTTGGCCCAAGGATTCCAGGGATACCAAGTTTTTGAAAATCAGACCAACGGTTCAAAAGTTACAAGCAGAAATGTACCTGCAACTTTGACCTGTTGGTGGCGCTAGAGGGTTTGAGGTAGAGGCCTGAAATTTACTGAGAGGAATGTTGAGACTGTCTAGAATCAGTGTGCCAAATTTCACAACTTTTTACCAGACGGTTCTATGGGCTGCCATAGACTTGCATAGGCGGAAGTGGACTGAATAATAATAATAAATATAGCTGCAAGCAGCAATGTGGGGGCCAAGCACCATATGAGCCTAGTCGGAAGGCCAGCAGAATGCACTTGGGCCAGGTAATGCCCTTGTGCAGCTTAGTCCAAAGTTGCTATCTACCAAGTTTGGGAGAAATTGGTGAAAAATTGAGGGAGGAGAAGCATTTTAATTGATTTTTACAAAATTCAAAATGGCGGAAAATCGTAAAGGCTAAATATGACGTCATAGGCTGCGATGGATTCGGCTTGAGCCAAGGATTCCAGAGATAGTGGAATTTTGTTTCTAGCCCAAACAGATCATGAGATATGAGCCAAAAGTAATTTTTCCTAGTTATAGCGCCCCCTAGCTGCCAAGTTGTTCCAAGTTTTTTGGGGACCTTTCTGGTGGTGTCTGGCAAAAGGCCACCAAGTTTCATTAAGATCTGCCAAAGGGCGGCCGAGATGTGAGCACACATCCTCTTTTGCGTCTGAGGAGCCAAATTTGATTGGCTGCCACGGCCAAACGCTTATGAAATTCATAAATCCGTGTAAGATTCTTCTGCAGCTTCGTCCACAGTTACTATCTACCAAGCTTGGGAGAAATTGGTTAAAAACTGAGGGAGAAGAAGCATTTTAATAGATTTTCACATAATTCAAAATGGCGGAAAATCTACCAGGTGCAATATGACGAGACAGGGCGCGTTGGATTCGATGTCACCAAGGCATTCCAGAGATCCTATGATTTTGACGATCAGACGTATGGTTCAAAAGTAACAACCAGAAATGTACCTGCGAATTTGACCTGTTGGTGGCGCTCGAGAGTTTGAGGTGGTGAGTTGAAACTTGGCGACAAGACCCTTGAGGGAGCGTAGAATCAGGCTGCCAAATTTGAAAACCTCTAGTCATATGGTTCTATGGGTTGCCATCGAATTTGATTGATTTTAACAAAATTCAAAATGGTGGAAAAACCTCAAGTCAGAATATGACGTCATAGGGTGCGATGGATTCGTCTTGACGCATGGATTCCAGAGATAATGGAATTTTGTTTCTACCCAAAACGCATCATGAGATATGAGCCAAAAGACATTTTCCCAGTTATAGCGCCCCCTAGCAGCCAATTTGTTCCAAATTTTTTGCTGCCCTTTGGGGAGGCGTGGTGCATAATGCCACCAAGTTTCGTTAAGATACGCCAAAGGGTGGCCGAGAAATGAGCACACTTCCTGTTTTGCATCTGCCTTCCAATTTTGATTGGCTGCCACGGCCAAACGCTTAGGAAATTCTAAAAACCGGGTAAGTTTTGTATGCAGCTTAGTCCCCAGTTGCCATCTACCAAGTTTGGGAGAAATTGTTCAAAAATTGAGGGAGGAGAAGCATTTTAATTGATTTTCACATAATTCAAAATGGCGGAAAATCTACTGGGTGGAATATGACGAGACAGGGCGCGTTGGATTCCTTTTGCGCCAAGCATCCCAGCGATACTAAGAATTTGATGATCAGACGTATTGTTCAAAAGTAACATGCAGAAATGTACATGTGATTTTGACCTGTTGGTGGCGCTAGAGAGTTTGAGGTGTTGAGTTGAAAGTTGGTGACATGATCCTTGAGGCAGCCTAGAATCAGTGTGCCAAGTTTAAAAACCTCTAGTCAGACGGTTCTATGCGTTGCCATAGAATTTCATTGATTTTAACAAAATTCAAAATGGCGGAAAATCCTCAAGGCAGAATATGACGTCATAGGTTGCGATGGATTCGTCTTCAGCCAAGAATTCCTGACATAGTGGAATTTTGTTTCTAGGCCAAACGCATCATGAGATATGAGCCAAAAGACATTTTTCCTAGTTATAGCGCCCCCTAGCGGCCAATTTGTTCCAACTTTTTTGTGGCCCTTTGAGAAGGGGTAGCGCATAATCCCACCAAGTTTCGTTAAGATAGGCCAAAGGGCCGCCGAGAAATGAGCACACTTCCTGTTTCGCGTCTTTGCAGCCAAATTTGATTGGCTGCCACGGCCAAACGCTTGTGAAATTCAAATCACCGGGTATAACTTTTATGCAGGTTGGTCCAATTATGCTATCTTCCAAGTTTGGGAGAAATTGGTAAAAAATTGAGGGAGTTGAAACATTTTAATTGATTTTCACAAAATTCAAAATGGCGGGAAAAATATATGGGCGGAAATGACGTCATGGGGTGCGTTGGATTCGGCTTGGCCCAAGGATTCCAGCGATACCAAGTTTTTGAAAATCAGACCAACGGTTCAAAAGTTACAAGCAGAAATGTACCTGCGAATTTGACCTGTTGGTGGCGCTAGAGAGTTTGAGGTGGTGAGTTGAAACTTGGCGACAAGACCCTTGAGTGAGCGTAGAATCAGGCTGCCAAATTTGAAAACCTCTAGTCATATGGTTCTATGGGTTGCCATCGAATTTCATTGATTTTAACAAAATTCAAAATGGTGGAAAAACCTCAAGTCAGAATATGACGTCATAGGGTGCGATAGTTTCGACTTGACGCAAGGATTCCAGAGGCAGTGGAATTTTGTTTCTACCCAAAAGGCATCATGAGATATGAGCCAAAAGTCATTTTTCCTAGTTATAGCGCCCCCTAGCAGCCAATTTGTTCCAAATTTTTTGTGGCCCTTTTTGGATGGGTGGGGCATAATGCCACCAAGTTTCGTTAAGATACTCCAAAGGGCGGCCGAGATATGAGCACACTTCCTGTTTGGCATCTACGCAGCCAAATTTGATTGGCTGCCACGGGCAAACGCTTGTGAAATTCAAATCACTGGGTATAACTTTTGTGCAGGTTGGTCCAATTATGCTATCTTCCAAGTTTGGGAGAAATTGGTAAAAAATTGAGGGAGTTGAAACATTTTAATTGATTTTCACAAAATTCAAAATGGCGGGAAAACTATATGGGCGGAAAATGACGTCATGGGGTGCGTTGGATTCGTCTTGGCCCAAGGATTCCAGCGATACCAAGTTTTTGAAAATCAGACCAACGGTTCAAAAGTTACAAGCAGAAATGTATCTGCGACTTTGACCTGCTGGTGGCGCTAGAGGGTTTGAGGTAGAGGCCTGAAATTTGCTGAGAGGAATGTTGAGAGTGTCTAGAATCATCTCATCTCATCTCATCTCATTATCTCTAGCCGCTTTATCCTGCTCTACAGGGTCGCAGGCAAGCTGGAGCCTATCCCAGCTGACTACGGGCGAAAGGCGGGGTACACCCTGGACAAGTCGCCAGGTCATCACAGGGCTGACACATAGACACAGACAACCATTCACACTCACATTCACACCTACGGTCAATTTTAGAGTCTGTCTAGAATCAGTGTGCCAAATTTCACAACTTTTTACCAGACGGTTCTATGGGCTGCCATAGACTTGCAGAGGCGGAAGTGGACTGAATAATAATAATAAGAAACAATAGAATCACTATGGGTGCCTTCGCAGCTTCGCTGCTTGGCCCCCAAATGTAGCTGCAAGCAGCAATGAGGGGGCCAAGCATCCTATGAGCCTAGTCGTCAGGCTCGCAGAATGCATTTGGGCCAGACAGATGGTCACAAGCACCCACAAGAAGTTTCATGTCGATATACCATCGTTTGACTGAGATACAAGGTCATTTGCTGTTCGGCGGCGTCACCATGAAATTCGATTGACTGTGATGGCTGAAATTACTTCAAGTGTACTAGGTGTGTGTGTGTGTGTATGTGTGTGTGTGTGTGTGTGTGTGTGTGTGTGTGTGTGTGTGAGAGAGTGTGAGTGCGTGCGTGCGTGTGAATGAGAGAGA
>NC_083569.1:93125011-93130011 GCF_027579695.1 Neoarius graeffei
GAACATGATGAAACAGGGTGCGTTGGATTCCTTTTGCCCCAAGCATTCCAGCCACACTAAGAATTTGATGATCAGACGTATGGTTCAAAAGTAACAAGCAGAAATGTACCTGCAAATTTGACCTGTTGGTGGCGCTAGAGAGTTTGTGGTGCTGAGTTGAAATTTGGTGACAAGATCCTTGAGGCAGCCTAGAATCAGTGTGCCAAGTTTAAAAACCTCTAGTCAGACGGTTCTATGCATTGCCATAGAATTTCATTGATTTTAACAAAATTCAAAATGGTGGAAAATCCTCAAGGCAGAATATGACGTCATAGGGTGCGATGAGTTCGTCTTGAGCCAAGGATTCCTGACATAGTGGAATTTTGTTTCTAGCCAAAACGCATCATGAGATATGAGCCTAAAGACATTTTTCCTAGTTATAGCGCCCCCTAGCAGCCAATTTGGTCCAAATTTTTTGCTGCCCTTTGGGGAGGGGTGCTGCATAAAGCCACCCAGTTTCGTTAAGATACGCCAAAGGGTGGCCGAGAAATGAGCAAACTTCCTGTTTTGCATATGCCAGCCAAATTTGATTGGCTGCCACGGCCAAACGCTTAAGAAATTCTAAAAACCGGGCATATTTCTTGTGCAGCTTAGGCCCCAGTTGCCATGTACCACGTTTGGGAGAAATTTTCCAAAAATTGAGGGAGGAGAAGCATTTTAATTGATTTTCACATAATTCAAAATGGCGGAAAATCTACTGGGTGGAATATGAGGAGACAGGGCCCATTGGATTCCTTTTGACCCAAGCATTCCAGCCACACTAAGAATTTGATGATCAGACGTATGGTTCAAAAGTAACAAGCAGAAATGTACCTGCAATTTTGACCTGTTGGTGGCGCTAGAGAGTTTGAGGTGCTGAGTTGAAATTTGGTGACAAGATCCTTGAGGCAGCCTAGAATCAGTGTGCCAAGTTTAAAAACCTCTAGTCAGACGGTTCTATGCATTGCCATAGAATTTCATTGATTTTAACAAAATTCAAAATGGTGGAAAATCCTCAAGGCAGAATATGACGGCATAGGGTGCGGTGGATTCGGCTTGAGCCAAGGATTCCTGACATAGTGGAATTTTGTTTCTAGGCAAAACGCATCATGAGATATGAGCCAAAAGACATTTTTCCTAGTTATAGCGCCCCCTAGCAGCCAATTTGTTCCAAATTTTTTGCTGCCCTTTGGGGAAGGGTGTTGCATAAAGCCACCAAGTTTCGTTAAGATACGCCAAAGGTTCGCCGAGAAATGAGCACACTTCCTGTCTTGCATCTGCCAGCCAAATTTGATTGGCTGCCACGGCCAAACGCTTAAGAAATTCTTAAAACCGGGTATGTTTCTTGTGAAGCTTAGTCCCCAGTTGCCATGTACCAAGTTTGGGAGAAATTCTTCAAAAATTGTGGGAGGAGAAGCATTTTAATTGATTTTCACATAATTCAAAATGGCGGAAAATCTCCTGGGTGGAATATGACGAGACAGGGCCCCTGGATTCGTGGTGACCCAAGTATTCCAGCGATACTAAGATTTTGATGATCAGACGTATGGTTCAAAAGTAACAAGCAGAAGTGTACTTGCAACTTTGACCTGTTGGTGGCGCTAGAGAGTTTGAGGTGCTGAGTTGAAATTTGGTGACAAGATCCTTGAGGGAGCCTAGAATCAGTGTGCCAAGTTTAAAAACCTCTAGTCAGACGGTTCTATGCGTTGCCATAGAATTTCACTGATTTTAACAAAATTCAAAATGGCGGAAAATCCTCAAGGCAGAATATGACGTCATAGGGTGCGATGGATTCGTCTTGAGCCAAGGATTCCTGCCATAGTGGAATTTTGTTTCTAGCCCAAACGAGTCATGAGATATGAGCCAAAAGACATTTTTCCTAGTTATAGCGCCCCCTAGCAGCCAATTTGTTCCAAATTTTTTGGGGCCCTTTCGGGAGGGGAGCTGCATAAAGGCACCAAGTTTCGTTAAGATAAGCCAAAGGGTGGCCGAGAAATGAGCACACTTCCTGTTTCGCATCTTTGCAGCCAAGTTTGATTGGCTGCCACGGCCAAACGCTTGTGAAATTCAAATCACCGGGTATAACTTTTGTGCAGGTTGGTCCAATTATGCTATCTTCCAAGTTTGGGAGAAATTGGTAAAAAATTGAGGGAGTTGAAACATTTTAATTGATTTTCACAAAATTCAAAATGGCGGGAAAAATATATGGGCGGGAAATGACGTCATGGGGTGCGTTGGATTCGTCTTGGCCCAAGGATTCCAGGGATACCAAGTTTTTGAAAATCAGACCAACGGTTCAAAAGTTACAAGCAGAAATGTACCTGGGACTTTGACCTGTTGGTGGCGCTAACGGGTTTGAGGTAGAGGCCTGAAATTTGGTGAGAGGAATGTTGAGAGTGTCTAGAATCAGTGTGCCAAATTTCACAACTTTTTACCAGACGGTTCTATGGGCTGCCATAGACTTGCAGAGGCGGAAGTGGACTGAATAATAATAATAATAATAAATATAGCTGCAAGCAGCAATGAGGGGGCCAAGCAGCTATGAGCCGAGTCGGCAGGCTCGCAGAATGCATTTGTGCCAGACAGATGGTCACGAGCACCCACAAGAAGTTTCATGTCGATATACCATCGTTTGACTGAGATACAAGGTCATTTGCTGTTCGGTGGCTTCACCATCAAATTCGATTGACTGTGATGGTTGAAATTACTTCAAGTGTACTAGGTGTGTGTGTGTGTGAGTACACTTTTTATAGTTATAGCGCCACCTAATGGCCTATGTGGACCAAAGTTGGTATGGGCCCTTGGGGAGGGGTCTGGCATAATCTCACCAAGTTTGGTTAAGAAATGTCAAAGGGCTGCCAAGATATGAGCTCACTTCCTGTTTGATGTCGTTGCATCTGAGTTTCATTGGCTGCTGCTGCCAAATTTTTTAAAATTTCAAAAGTGTGAGGATATCTTTTGTGCCGATTGGTCCAATGATGCTATCAACCAAGTCTGGGCAAATTTGGTCAAAAACTGAGGGAGGAGTAGCAATTTAATTGATTTTAACAAAATTCAAAATGGTGGAAAATCTCCCAGGTGCAATATGATGCCATAGGGTGCGTTGGATTCGGTTTGACGGATGGATTCCAGCGATACTAAGATTTTGACAATCAGCCTTACGGTTTAAAAGTAACAAGCAGAAATGTACTTCCAAATTTGACCTGTTGGTGGCGCTAGAGAGTTTGAGGTGGTGAGCTGAAATTTGCTGACAAGAACCTTGAGGCAGCCTAGAATCAGTGTGCCAAATTTCTCAACCTCTCACCAGACGGTTCCATGGGTTGCCATAGAATTTCATTGATTTTAACAAAATTCAAAATGGCGGAAAATCCTCAAGGCAGAATATGACGGTATATGGTGCGATGGATTCGTCTTGACCCATGGATTCCAGAGATAGTTGAATTTTGTTTCTACCCAAAATGCATCATGAGATATGAGCCAAAAGACATTTTTCCTAGTTATAGCGCCGCCTAGCGGCCAATTTGTTCCAAATTTTATGTGGGCGTTTGGAAAGGGGTGGGGCATAATCCCACCAAGTTTTGTCAAGATAGCCCAAAGGGCCGCCGAGATATGAGCGCACTTCCTGTTTTGCATCTGCGCAGCCGATTTTGATTGGCTGCCACGGCCAAACGCTTATGAAATTCAAAATACTGGGTATAACTTTTGTGCAGGTTGGTCCAATTATGCTATCTTCCAAGTTTGGGAGAAATTGGTCAAAAATTGAGGGAGGAGTAGCATTTTAATTGATTTCCAAAAAATTCAAAATGGCGGAAAAACTATATGGGCGGAAAATGACGTCATGGGGTGCGTTGGATTCGTCTTGGCCCAAGGATTACAGGGATACCAAGTTTTTTGAAAATTGGACCAACGGTTCAAAAGTTACAAGCAGAAATGTACCTGCGAGTTTGACCTGTTGGTGGCGCTAGAGGGTTTGAGGTAGAGGCCTGAAATTTGCTGAGAGTAATGTTGAGACTGTCTAGAATCAGTGTGCCAAATTTCACAACTTTTTACCAGACGGTTCTATGGGCTGCCATAGACTTGCAGAGGCGGAAGTGGACTGAATAATAATAAGAAGAAACAATAGAATCACTATGGGTGCCTTCGCAGCTTCGCTGCTTGGCCCCCAAATATAGCTGCAAGCAGCAATGTGGGGGCCAAGCAACATATGAGCCTAGTCGGAAGGCCAGCAGAATGCACTTGGGCCAGGTAATGCCCTTGTGCAGCTTAGTCCAAAGTTGCTATCTACCAAGTTTGGGAGAAATTGGTGAAAAATTGAGGGAGGAGAAGCATTTTAATTGATTTTTACAAAATTCAAAATGGCGGAAAATCGTAAAGGCTAAATATGACGTCATAGGCTGCGATGGATTCGGCTTGAGCCAAGGATTCCAGAGATAGTGGAATTTTGTTTCTAGCCCAAACAGATCATGAGATATGAGCCAAAAGTAATTTTTCCTAGTTATAGCGCCCCCTAGCTGCCAAGTTGTTCCAAGTTTTTTGGGGACCTTTCTGGTGGCGTCTGGCAAAAGGCCACCAAGTTTCATTAAGATCTGCCAAAGGGCGGCCGAGATGTGAGCACACATCCTCTTTTGCGTCTGAGGAGCCAAATTTGATTGGCTGCCACGGCCAAACGCTTATGAAATTCATAAATCCGTGTAAGATTCTTCTGCAGCTTCGTCCACAGTTACTATCTACCAAGCTTGGGAGAAATTGGTTAAAAACTGAGGGAGAAGAAGCATTTTAATAGATTTTCACATAATTCAAAATGGCGGAAAATCTACCAGGTGCAATATGACGAGACAGGGCGCGTTGGATTCGATGTCACCAAGGCATTCCAGAGATCCTATGATTTTGACGATCAGACGTATGGTTCAAAAGTCACAACCAGAAATGTACCTGCGAATTTGACCTGTTGGTGGCGCTCGAGAGTTTGAGGTGGTGAGTTG
>NC_083569.1:93145011-93162511 GCF_027579695.1 Neoarius graeffei
GATTCCTTTTGACCCAAGCATTCCAGCCACACTAAGAATTTGATGATCAGACGTATGGTTCAAAAGTAACAAGCAGAAATGTACCTGCAATTTTGACCTGTTGGTGGCGCTAGAGAGTTTGTGGTGCTGAGTTGAAATTTGGTGACAAGATCCTTGAGGCAGCCTAGAATCAGTGTGCCAAGTTTAAAAACCTCTAGTCAGACGGTTCTATGCATTGCCATAGAATTTCATTGATTTTAACAAAATTCAAAATGGTGGAAAATCCTCAAGGCAGAATATGACGTCATAGGGTGCGATGAGTTCGTCTTGAGCCAAGGATTCCTGACATAGTGGAATTTTGTTTCTAGCCAAAACGCATCATGAGATATGAGCCTAAAGACATTTTTCCTAGTTATAGCGCCCCCTAGCAGCCAATTTGGTCCAAATTTTTTGCTGCCCTTTGGGGAGGGGTGCTGCATAAAGCCACCCAGTTTCGTTAAGATACGCCAAAGGGTGGCCGAGAAATGAGCAAACTTCCTGTTTTGCATATGCCAGCCAAATTTGATTGGCTGCCACGGCCAAACGCTTAAGAAATTCTAAAAACCGGGCATATTTCTTGTGCAGCTTAGGCCCCAGTTGCCATGTACCACGTTTGGGAGAAATTTTCCAAAAATTGAGGGAGGAGAAGCATTTTAATTGATTTTCACATAATTCAAAATGGCGGAAAATCTACAGGGTGGAATATGAGGAGACAGGGCCCATTGGATTCCTTTTGACCCAAGCATTCCAGCCACACTAAGAATTTGATGATCAGACGTATGGTTCAAAAGTAACAAGCAGAAATGTACCTGCAATTTTGACCTGTTGGTGGCGCTAGAGAGTTTGAGGTGCTGAGTTGAAATTTGGTGACAAGATCCTTGAGGCAGCCTAGAATCAGTGTGCCAAGTTTAAAAACCTCTAGTCAGACGGTTCTATGCATTGCCATAGAATTTCATTGATTTTAACAAAATTCAAAATGGTGGAAAATCCTCAAGGCAGAATATGACGTCATAGGGTGCGGTGGATTCGGCTTGAGCCAAGGATTCCTGACATAGTGGAATTTTGTTTCTAGGCAAAACGCATCATGAGATATGAGCCAAAAGACATTTTTCCTAGTTATAGCGCCCCCTAGCAGCCAATTTGTTCCAAATTTTTTGCTGCCCTTTGGGGAGGGGTGTTGCATAAAGCCACCAAGTTTCGTTAAGATACGCCAAAGGTTCGCCGAGAAATGAGCACACTTCCTGTCTTGCATCTGCCAGCCAAATTTGATTGGCTGCCACGGCCAAACGCTTAAGAAATTCTAAAAACCGGGTATGTTTCTTGTGCAGCTTAGTCCCCAGTTGCCATGTACCAAGTTTGGGAGAAATTCTTCAAAAATTGTGGGAGGAGAAGCATTTTAATTGATTTTCACATAATTCAAAATGGCGGAAAATCTCCTGGGTGGAATATGACGAGACAGGGCCCCTGGATTCGTGGTGACCCAAGTATTCCAGCGATACTAAGATTTTGATGATCAGACGTATGGTTCAAAAGTAACAAGCAGAAGTGTACTTGCAACTTTGACCTGTTGGTGGCGCTAGAGAGTTTGAGGTGCTGAGTTGAAATTTGGTGACAAGATCCTTGAGGGAGCCTCGAATCAGTGTGCCAAGTTTAAAAACCTCTAGTCAGACGGTTCTATGCGTTGCCATAGAATTTCACTGATTTTAACATAATTCAAAATGGCGGAAAATCCTCAAGGCAGAATATGACGTCATAGGGTGCGATGGATTCGTCTTGAGCCACGGATTCCTGCCATAGTGGAATTTTGTTTCTAGCCAAAACGAGTCATGAGATATGAGCCAAAAGACATTTTTCCTAGTTATAGCGCCCCCTAGCAGCCAATTTGTTCCAAATTTTTTGGGGCCCTTTCGGGAGGGGTGCTGCATAAAGGCACCAAGTTTCGTTAAGATACGCCAAAGGGTGGCCGAGAAATGAGCACACTTCCTGTTTCGCATCTTTGCAGCCAAGTTTGATTGGCTGCCACAGCCAAACGCTTGTGAAATTCAAATCACCGGGTATAACTTTTGTGCAGGTTGGTCCAATTATGCTATCTTCCAAGTTTGGGAGAAATTGGTAAAAAATTGAGGGAGTTGAAACATTTTAATTGATTTTCACAAAATTCAAAATGGCGGGAAAAATATATGGGCGGGAAATGACGTCATGGGGTGCGTTGGATTCGTCTTGGCCCAAGGATTCCAGGGATACCAAGTTTTTGAAAATCAGACCAACGGTTCAAAAGTTACAAGCAGAAATGTACCTGGGACTTTGACCTGTTGGTGGCGCTAACGGGTTTGAGGTAGAGGCCTGAAATTTGGTGAGAGGAATGTTGAGAGTGTCTAGAATCAGTGTGCCAAATTTCACAACTTTTTACCAGACGGTTCTATGGGCTGCCATAGACTTGCAGAGGCGGAAGTGGACTGAATAATAATAATAATAATAATAATAATAATAATAATAATAATAATAAGAAACAATAGAATCACTATGGGTGCCTTCGCAGCTTTGCTGCTTGGCCCCCAAATATAGCTGCAAGCAGCAATGTGGGGGCCAAGCAACATATGAGACGAGATGTCAGGCCAGTAGAAGGCATTTGCGCCATGTAATGCCCTTGTGCAGCCTAGTGCAAAGTTGCGATGTACCAAGTTTGGGAGAAATTGGTCAAAAATTGAGGTAGGAGAAGCATTTTAATTGATTTTCACGAAATTCAAAATGGCGGAAAATCCTCAAGTCTGAATATGACCTCATAGGTTGTGATGGATTCGGCTTGACCCAAGGATTCCAGCGATAGTGGAATTTTGTTTCTACCCAAAACGCATCATGAGATATGAGCAAAAAGACATTTTTCCTTGTTATAGCGCCCCCTTGCCGCCAATGTGTTCCAAATTTGTTGGGGCCCTTTTTGGAGAGGTCTTGCACAATGCCACCAAGTTTCATTTAGATACGCCAAAGGGCGGCCGAGATATGAGCACACTTCCTGGTTCGCATATGCTCAGCCAAATTTGATTGGTTGCCACGGCCAAACGTTTATGAAATTCAAAAATCCGTGTAAGATACTTGTGTAGGCTCCTCCAGAGTTGCTATCTACCAAGTTTGGGAGAAATTGGTCAAAAACTGAGGGAGGAGAAGCATTTTAATTGATTTTCACATAATTCAAAATGCCGGAAAATCTACTGGGTAGAATATGACGAGACAGGGCGCGTTGGATTCCTTGTGACCCAAGCATTCTAGAGATACTAAGATTTTGATGATCAGACGAATGTTTCAAAAGTAACAAGCAGAAATGTACCTGCGACTTTGACCTGTTGGTGGCGCTAGAGTTTTTGAGGTGCTGAGTTGAAATTTGGTGACAAGATCCTTGAGGCAGCCTAGAATCAGTATGCCAAGTTTCAAAACCTCTAGTCAGACGGTTCTATGCGTTGCCATTGAATTTCATTGATTTTAACAAAATTCAAAATGGCGGAAAATCCTCAAGGCAGAATATGACGTCATAGGGTGCGATGAGTTCGTCTTGAGCCAAGGATTCCTCACATAGTGGAATTTTGTTTCTAGCCAAAACGCATCATGAGATATGAGCCTAAAGACATTTTTCCTAGTTATAGCGCCCCCTAGCAGCCAATTTGTTCCAATTTTTTTGCTGCCCTTTGGGGAGGGGTGCTGCATAAAGCCACCCAGTTTCGTTAAGATGCGCCAAAGGGTGGCTGAGAAATGAGCAAACTTCCTGTTTTGCATATGCCAGCCAAATTTGATTGGCTGCCACGGCCAAACGCTTAAGAAATTCTAAAAACCGGGCATATTTCTTGTGCAGCTTAGGCCCCAGTTGCCATGTACCACGTTTGGGAGAAATTTTCCAAAAATTGAGGGAGGAGAAGCATTTTAATTGATTTTCACATAATTCAAAATGGCGGAAAATCTACTGGGTGGAATATGAGGAGACAGGGCCCATTGGATTCCTTTTGACCCAAGCATTCCAGCCACACTAAGAATTTGATGATCAGACGTATGGTTCAAAAGTAACAAGCAGAAATGTACCTGCAATTTTGACCTGTTGGTGGCGCTAGAGAGTTTGAGGTGCTGAGTTGAAATTTGGTGACAAGATCCTTGAGGCAGCCTAGAATCAGTGTGCCAAGTTTAAAAACCTCTAGTCAGACGGTTCTATGCATTGCCATAGAATTTCATTGATTTTAACAAAATTCAAAATGGTGGAAAATCCTCAAGGCAGAATATGACGTCATAGGGTGCGGTGGATTCGGCTTGAGCCACGGATTCCTGACATAGTGGAATTTTGTTTCTAGGCAAAACGCATCATGAGATATGAGCCAAAAGACATTTTTCCTAGTTATAGCGCCCCCTAGCAGCCAATTTGCTCCAAATTTTTTGCTGCCCTTTGGGGAGGGGTGTTGCATAAAGCCACCAAGTTTCGTTAAGATACGCCAAAGGTTCGCCGAGAAATGAGCACACTTCCTGTCTTGCATCTGCCAGCCAAATTTGATTGGCTGCCACGGCCAAACGCTTAAGAAATTCTAAAAACCGGGTATGTTTCTTGTGCAGCTTAGTCCCCAGTTGCCATGTACCAAGTTTGGGAGAAATTCTTCAAAAATTGTGGGAGGAGAAGCATTTTAATTGATTTTCACATAATTCAAAATGGCGGAAAATCTCCTGGGTGGAATAGGACGAGACAGGGCCGCTGGATTCGTGGTGACCCAAGGATTCCAGCGATACTAAGATTTTGATGATCAGACGTATGGTTCAAAAGTAACAAGCAGAAGTGTACTTGCAACTTTGACCTGTTGGTGGCGCTAGAGAGTTTGAGGTGCTGAGTTGAAATTTGGTGACAAGATCCTTGAGGGAGCCTAGAATCAGTGTGCCAAGTTTAAAAACCTCTAGTCAGACGGTTCTATGCGTTGCCATAGAATTTCACTGATTTTAACAAAATTCAAAATGGCGGAAAATCCTCAAGGCAGAATATGACGTCATAGGGTGCGATGGATTCGTCTTGAGCCAAGGATTCCTGCCATAGTGGAATTTTGTTTCTAGCCAAAACGAGTCATGAGATATGAGCCAAAAGACATTTTTCCTAGTTATAGCGCCCCCTAGCAGCCAATTTGTTCCAAATTTTTTGGGGCCCTTTTGGGAGGGGTGCTGCATAAAGGCACCAAGTTTCGTTAAGATACGCCAAAGGGTGGCCGAGAAATGAGCACACTTCCTGTTTCGCATCTTTGCAGCCAAGTTTGATTGGCTGCCACGGCCAAACGCTTGTGAAATTCAAATCACCGGGTATAACTTTTGTGCAGGTTGGTCCAATTATGCTATCTTCCAAGTTTGGGAGAAATTGGTAAAAAATTGAGGGAGTTGAAACATTTTAATTGATTTTCACAAAATTCAAAATGGCGGGAAAAATATATGGGCGGGAAATGACGTCATGGGGTGCTTTGGATTCGTCTTGGCCCAAGGATTCCAGGGATACCAAGGTTTTGAAAATCAGACCAACGGTTCAAAAGTTACAAGCAGAAATGTACCTGGGACTTTGACCTGTTGGTGGCGCTAACGGGTTTGAGGTAGAGGCCTGAAATTTGGTGAGAGGAATGTTGAGAGTGTCTAGAATCAGTGTGCCAAATTTCACAACTTTTTACCAGACGGTTCTATGGGCTGCCATAGACTTGCAGAGGCGGAAGTGGACTGAATAATAATAATAATAATAATAATAATAATAATAATAATAATAAATATAGCTGCAAGCAGCAATGTGGGGGCCACGCAGCATATGGGCCGAGTCGTAAGGCCAGCAGAATGCACTTGGGCCAGGTAATGCCCTTGTGGAGCTTAGTCCAAAGTTGCTATCTACCAAGTTTGGGAGAAATTGGTGAAAAATTGAGGGAGGAGAAGCATTTTAATTGATTTTTACAAAATTCAAAATGGCGGAAAATCCTAAAGGGTGAATATGACGTGATAGGGTGCGATGGATTCGGCTTGAGCCAAGGATTCCAGAGCTAGTGGAATTTTGTTTCTAGCCCAAACGTATCATGAGATATGAGCCAAAATTCGTTTTTGCTAGTTATAGCGCCCCCTAGCAGCCAAGTTGGTCCAAGTTTTTTGGGGACCTTTCTGGTTGTGTCTAGCATAATGCCACCAAGTTTCGTTAAGATCTGCCAAAGTGCGGCCGAGATGTGAGCACACATCCTCTTTCGCGTCTGTGCAGCCAAATTTGATTGGCTGCCACGGCCAAACGCTTATGAAATTCGAAAATCCGTGTAAGATTCTTGTGCAGCTTCATCCACAGTTGCTATGGACCAAATTTGGGAGAAAATGGTCAAAAACTGAGGGAGGAGTAGCATTTTAATTGATTTTCACATAATTCAAAATGGGGGAAAATCTACCAGGTGCAATATGACGAAACAGGGCGCGTTGGATTCATTTTGACGGAAGCATTCCAGAAAGACTAAGATTTTGACGATCAGACGTATATTCCAAAAGTAACAACCAGAAATGTACCTGCGAATTTGACCTGTTGGTGGCGCTAGAGAGTTTGAGGTGGTGAGTTGAAATTTGGTGACAAGACCCTTGAGGGAGCCTAGAATCAGTCTGAAAAATTTGAAAACCTCTAGTCATACGGTTCTATGGGTTGCCATCTAATTTCATTGATTTTAACAAATTTCAAAATGGCAGAAAATCCTCAAGGCAGAATATGACGGCATAGGGTGCGATGCATTCGTCTTGACCCATGGATTCCAGAGATAGTAGAATTTTGTTTCTACCCAAAACGCATCATGAGATATGAGCCAAAAGACATTTTTCCTAGTTATAGCGCCCCCTAGCAGCCAATTTGTTCCAAATTTTTTGCTGCCCTTTGGGGAGGGGTGCTGCATAAGGCCACCAAGTTTTGTTAAGATAGGCCAAAGGGTGGCCGAGAAATGAGCACACTTCCTGTTTTGCATCTGCAAGCCAAATTTGATTGGCTGCCACAGCCAAACGCTTAGGAAATTCTAATTACCGGGTAAGTTTCTTGTGCAGATTAGTCCCCAGTTGCCATCTACCAAGTTTGGGAGAAATTGTTCAAAAATTGAGGGAGGAGAAGCATTTTAATTGATTTTCACATAATTCAAAATGGCGGAAAATCTACTGGGTGTGATATGACGAGACAGGGTGCGTTGTAGTCGGTCTGACCCAAGCATTCCAGCGATACTAAGATTTTGATGATCAGACGTATGGTTCAAAAGTAACAAGCAGAAATGTACCTGCGACTTTGACCTGTTGGTGGCGCTAGAGACTTTGAGGTGCTGAGTTGAAATTTGGTGACAAGATCCTTGAGGCAGCATAGAATCAGTGTGCCAAGTTTAAAAACCTCTAGTCAGATGGTTCTATGTGTTGCCATAGAATTTCATTGATTTTAACAAAATTCAAAATGGCGGAAAATCCTCAAGGCAGAATATGACGTCATAGGATGCGATGGATTCGTCTTGACCCATGGATTCCAGATATAGTTGAATTTTCTTTCTAGCCAAAACGCATCATGAGATATGAGCCAAAAGACATTTTTCCTAGTTATAGCGCCCCCTAGCGTCCAATTTGGGCCAAATTTTTTGTGGCCCTTTGGGAAGGGGTTTCGCATAATGCCACCAAGTTTCGTCAAGAGAGGCCAAAGGGCCACCGAGATATGAGTGCACTTCCTGTTTTGCATCTGCGCAGCCAAATTTGATTGGCTGCCACGGCCAAACGCTTATGAAATTCAAATCACCGGGTATAACTTTTGTGCAGGTTGGTCCAATTATGCTATCTTCCAAGTTTGGGAGAAATTGGTAAAAAATTGAGGGAGTTGAAACATTTTAATTGATTTTCACAAAATTCAAAATGGCGGGAAAAGTATATGGGCGGTAAATGACGTCATGGGGTGCGTTGGATTCGTCTTGGCCCAAGGATTCCAGGGATACCAAGGTTTTGAAAATCAGACCAACGGTTCAAAAGTTACAAGCAGAAATGTACCTGCAACTTTGACCTGTTGGTGGCGCTAGAGGCTTTGAGATAGAGGCCTGAAATTTGCTGAGAGGAATGTTGAGACTGTCTAGAATCAGTGTGCCAAATTTCAAAACTTTTTACCAGACGGTTCTATGGGCTGCCATAGACTTGCAGAGGCGGAAGTGGACTGAATAATAATAATAATAATAATAATAATAATAATAATAATAATAATAATAAGAAACGATAGAATCACTATGGGTGCCTTCGCAGCTTCGCTGCTTGGCCCCCAACAAGCAGCAATGAGGGGGCCAAGCAGGCTATGAGCCTAGTCGTCAGGCTCGCAGAATGCATTTGGGCCAGACAGATGGTCACGAGCACACACAAGAAGTTTCATGTCGATATACCATCGTTTGACTGAGATCCAAGGTCATTTGTTGTTCGGCGGCTTCATCATCAAATTCGATTGACTGTGATGGCTGAAATTACTTCAAGTGTACTTGGTGTGTATGTGTGTGTGTGTGTGTGTGTGTGTGTGTGCTAGAAGACTGCTGACATATGAGCTCAATGACATATGAGCCAAAATATATTTTGTATAGTTATAGCGCCCCCTAATGGCCAATGTGCACCAAATTTGGTAGGAGAGCTTGCGGAGGGGTGGGGCATAATCCCACCAAGGTTGGTTAAGAAATGTCAAAGGGCTGCCGAGATATGAGCTCACATCCTGTTTGACATCTTCGCAGCTGAGTTTCATTGGCTGCTGCGGCCAAACAGTTTAAAAATTTCAAAAGACTGAGGATAAATTTTGTGCGGCTTGGTGCAATGATGCTATCAACCAAGTCTGGGCAAATTTGGTCAAAAATTGAGGGAGGAGTAGCAATTTACATGATTTTAACAAATTTCAAAATGGCGGAAAATCTACCAGGTGCAATATGACGAGATAGGATAGGTTGGATTCGGTTTGACCGAAGGATTCCAGCAATACTAAGATTTTGACAATCAGCCGTACGGTTCAAAAGTAACAAGCAGAAATGTACTTCCAACTTTGTCCTGTTGGTGGCGCTAGAGAGTTTGAGGCGGTGAGTTGAAATTTGCTGACAAGAACCTTGAGCGAGCCTAGAATCAGTGTGCCAAATTTCTCAACCTCTCGTCTGACGGTTCTATGGGTTGCCATAGAATTTCATTGATTTTAACAAAATTCAAAATGGCGGAAAATTCTCAAGGCTGAATATGACGTGATAGGGTGCGATGGATTCGGCTTGAAACAAGGATTCCAGAGATCGTGGAATTTTGTTTTTAGCCCAAACGCATCATGAGATATGAGCCAAAATTCATTTTTGCTAGTTATAGCGCCCCCTAGCGGCCAAGTTGGTCCACGTTTTCTGGGGACCTTTCTGGTGGTGTCTGTCATAATGCCACCAAGTTTCGTTAAGATCTGCCAAAGGGCGGCCGAGATGTGAGCACACATCCTCTTTCGCGTCTGTGCAGCCAAATTTGATTGGCTGCCACAGCCAAACGCTTATGAAATTCGAAAATCCGTGTAAGATTCTTGTGCAGTTTCCTCCACCGTTGCTATGGACCAAATTTGGGAGAAAATGGTCAAAAACTGAGGGAGGAGTAGCATTTTAATTGATTTTCACATAATTCAAAATGGCGGAAAATCTACCAGGTGCAATATGACGAAACAGGGCGCGTTGGATTCATTTTGACCCAAGCATTCCAGAGATACTAAGCTTTTGACGATCAGACGTATGGTTCAAAAGTAACAACCAGAAATGTACCTGCGAATTTGACCTGTTGGTGGCGCTAGAGAGTTTGAGGTGGTGAGTTGAAATTTGGTCACAAGACCCTTGAGGGTGCCTAGAATCAGTCTGCCAAATTTGAAAACCTCTAGTCATACGGTTCTATGGGTTGCCATCGAATTTCTTTGATTTTAACAAAATTCAAAATGGCGGAAAATCCTCAAGTCAGAATATGACGGCATAGGGTGCGATGCATTCGTCTTGACCCATGGATTCCAGAGATAGTGGAATTTTGTTTCTACCCAAAACGCATCATGAGATATGAGCCAAAAGACATTTTTCCTAGTTATAGCGCCCCCTAGCAGCCAATTTGTTCCAAATTTTTTGTTGCCCTTTGGGGAGGGGTGCTGCATAAAGCCACCAAGTTTCGTTAAGATAGGCCAAAGGGTGGCCGAGAAATGAGCACACTTCCTGTTTTGCATCTGCAAGCCAAATTTGATTGGCTGCCACAGCCAAACGCTTAGGAAATTCTAATTACCGGGTAAGATTCTTGTGCAGATTAGTCCCCAGTTGCCATCTACCAAGCTTGGGAGAAATTGTTCAAAAATTGAGGGAGGAGAAGCATTTTAATTGATTTTCACATAATTCAAAATGGCGGAAAATCTACTGGGTGGAATATGACGAGACAGGGCGCGTTGGAGTCGCTGTGACACAAGCATTCCAGCGATACTAAGATTTTGATGATCAGACGTATGGTTCAAAAGTAACAAGCAGAAATGTACCTGCAACTTTGACCTGTTGGTGGCGCTAGAGAGTTTGAGGTGGTGAGTTGAAATTTGGTGACAAGATCCTTGAGGCAGCCTAGAATCAGTTTGCCAAGTTTAAAAACCTCTAGTCAGATGGTTCTATGCGTTGCCATAGAATTTCATTGATTTTAACAAAATTCAAAATGGCGGAAAATCCTCAAGGCAGAATATGACGTCATAGGGTGCGATGGATTCGGCTTGACCCATGGATTCCAGAGATAGTTGAATTTTCTTTCTAGCCAAAACGCATCATGAGATATGAGCCAAAAGGCATTTTTCCTAGTTATAGCGCCCCCTAGCGTCCAATTTGGTCCAAATTTGTTGTGGCCCTTTGTGAAGGGGTTTTGCATAATGCCACCAAGTTTCGTCAAGATTGGCCAAAGGGCCACCGAGATATGAGTGCACTTCCTGTTTTGCGTCTGCGCAGCCAAATTTGATTGGCTGCCACGGCCAAACGCTTGTGAAATTCAAATCACCGGGTATAACTTTTGTGCAGGTTAGTCCAGTTATGCTATCTTCCAAGTTTGGGAGAAATGGGTAAAAAATTGAGGGAGTTGAAACATTTTAATTGATTTTCACAAAATTCAAAATGGCGGGAAAAGTATATGGCGGAAAATGACGTCATGGGGTGCCTTGGATTCATCTTGGCCCAAGGATTCCAGGGATACCAAGTTTTTGAAAATCAGACCAACGGTTCAAAAGTTACAAGCAGAAATGTACCTGCGACTTTGAGCTGTTGGTGGCGCTAGAGGGTTTGAGGTAGAGGCCTGAAATTTGCTGAGAGGAATGTTGAGAGTGTCTAGAATCAGTGTGCCAAATTTCACAACTTTTTACCAGACGGTTCTATGGGCTGCCATAGACTTGCAGAGGCGGAAGTGGACTGAATAATAATAATAATAATAATAATAATAATAATAATAATAATAATAATAATAAGAAACAATAGAATCACTATGGGTGCCTTCGCAGCTTCGCTGCTTGGCCCCCAATAATAATAATAATAAGAAACAATAGAATCACTATGGGTGCCTTCGCGGCTTCGCTGCTTGGCCCCCAATAATAAGAAACAATAGAATCACTATGGGAGCCTTCGCAGCTTCGCTGCTTGGCCCCCAAATATAGCTGCAAGCAGCAATGCGGGGCCAAGCAGGATGACCCAGCCTAAGTTGCCATGGCAACAGAAAGAACTGACCAGGCAGACGGTCATAGGCACGCACAGGAAGTGTTTACAAGCAGAAATGTACCTCCAACCAGATGGTTAGAGGCATGCACGGCTTCACCGTCAAATTCGATTGACTGTGATGGCTGAAATTACTTCAAGTGTACTAGGTGTGTGTGTGTGTGTGTGTGTGTGTGTGTGTGCTAAAAGACTGCTGAGATATGAGCTCAATTATATATGAGCCAAAACACATTTTGGAAAGTTATAGCGCCCCCTAATGGCCAAAGTGCACCAAATGTGGTATGGGCACTTATGGAGGGGTGGGGCATAATCCCACCAAGTTTGGTTAAGAAAGATCAAAGGGCTGCCGAGATATGAGCACACGTCCTGTTTCGCGTCTGCACATCCAAGTTTGATTGGCAGCCACGGCCAAACGCTTATGAAATTCGAAAAACCGGGTAAGTTTTTTGTGCAGCTTAGTGCAACGTTGCCATCTACCAAGTTTGGAAGGAATTGGTCAAAAATTGAGGGAGGAGAAGCATTTTAATTGATTTTCACATAATTCAAAATGGCGGAAAATATACAAGGCGGAATATGACGGCATAGGATGTGTTGGATTCGTTTTGACCCAAGGATTCCAACGATACACAGATTTTGACGATCAGACATACGATTCAAAGGTAACAAGCAGAAATGTACATGCAACTTTGGCCTGTTGTTGGCGCTAGAGAGTTTGAGGTGGTGAGTTGAAATTTGCTGACAAGAACCTTGAGCCAGCCTAGAATCAGTGTGCCAAATTTGAAAACCTGTTGTCAGACGGTTCTATGGGTTTCCATAGAATTTCATTGATTTTAACAAAATTCAAAATGGCGGAAAATCCTCAAGGCAGAATATGACGGCATAGGGTGCGATAGATTCGTCTTGACCCAAGGATTCCATAGGCAGTGGAATTTTGTTTCTAGCCAAAACGCATCATGAGATATGAGCCAAAAGACATTTTTCCTAGTTATAGCGCCCCCTAGCAGCCAATTTGTTCCAAATTCTTTGGGGTCCTTCATGGAGGGGTGGGGCATAAACCCACCAAGTTTCGTTAAGATACGCCAAAGGGCAGCCGAAATATGAGCACACTTCCTGTTTGGCGTCTGCGCCTCCAATTTTGATTGGCTGCCACGGCCAAACGCTTATGAAATTCTAAAAACCGGGTAAGTTTCTTGTGGAGCTTAGTCCAAAGTTGCCATCTACCAAGTTTGGGAGAAACTGGTCCAAAATTGAGGGAGGAGAAGCATTTTAATTGATTTTCACAAAATTCAAAATGGCGGGAAAACTATATGGGCGGAAAATGACGTCATGGGGTGCTTTGGATTCGTCTTGACCCAAGGATTCCAGGGATACCAAGTTTTTGAAAATCGGACCAATGGTTCAAAAGTTACAAGCAGAAATGTACCTGCAACTTTGACCTGCTGGTGGCGCTAGAGGGTTGGGGGTGGGGACCTAAAAATTGTTGTGGGGAATGCTGAGACAGTCTAGAATGTGTGTGCCAAATTTGAGCATTTTCCTATGTGTGGTTCTATGGGCTGCCATTGACATCCCATAGGAGAAGAAAGTTGAATAATAAATATAGCTGCAAGCAGCAATGCGGGGCCAAGCAGGGTGACCCAGCCTAAGTTGCCAAGGCAACAGAAAGAACTGACCAGGCAGACGGTCAGAGGCACGCACGGGAAGTGTTTACAAGCAGAAATGTACCTCCAACCAGATGGGTAGAGGCATGCACGGCTTCACCGTCTAAATCGATTGACTGTGATGGCTGAAATTACTTCAAGTGTACTAGGTGTGTGTCTGTGTGTGCTAAAAGACTGCTGAGATATGAGCTCAATGATATATGAGCCAAAATACATTTTGGAAAGTTATAGCGTCCCCTAATGGCCAATGTGCACCAAATGAGGTCTGGGATCTTTTGGAGGGGTGGGGCATAATCCCACCAAGTTTGGTTAAGAAAGGTCAAAGGGCTGCCGAGATATAAGCACACTTCCTGTTTCACATCTGCACGGCCAAATTTGATTGGCCGCCACAGCCAAACGCTTACGAAATTCGAAAAACCGGGTAAGTTTTATGTGCAGCTTAGTCCAACGTTGCCATGTACCAAGTTTGGAAGGAATTGGTCAAAAATTGAAGGAGGAGAAGCATTTTAATTGATTTTCACAAAATTCAAAATGGCGGAAAATATACCAGGCGGAATATGACGTCATAGGGTGCGTTGGATTCGTTTTGACCCAATAATCCCATGGATACTTAGATTTTGACGATCAGAAGTACGGATCAAAAGTAACAAGCAGAAATGTACCTGCAACTTTGACCTGTTGGTGGCGCTAGAGAGTTTGAGGTGGTGAGTTGAAATTTGCTGACAAGAACCCTGAGCCAGCCTAGAATCAGTGTGCCAAATTTGAAAACCTGTCGTCAGACGGTTCTATGGGTTTCCATAGAATTTCATTGATTTTAACAAAATTCAAAATGGCGGAAAATCCTCAAGGCAGAATATGACGTCATAGGGTGCGATAGATTCGTCTTGAGCCAAGGATTCCATAGGCAGTGGAATTTTGTTTCTAGCCAAAACGCATCATGAGATATGAGCCAAAATACATTTTTCCTAGTTATAGCGCCCCCTAGCAGCCAATTTGTTCCAAATTCTTTGGGGTCCTTCATGGAGGGGTGGGGCATAAAGCCACCAAGTTTCGTTAAGATACGCCAAAGGGCGGCCGAAATATGAGCACACTTCCTGTTTGGAGTCTGCGCCTCCAATTTTGATTGGCTGCCACGGCCAAACGCTTATGAAATTCTAAAAACCGGGTAAGTTTCTTGTGGAGCTTAGTCCAAAGTTGCCATCTACCAAGTTTGGGAGAAATTGGTCCAAAATTGAGGGAGGAGAAGCATTTTAATTGATTTTCACAAAATTCAAAATGGCGGGAAAACTATATGGGCGGAAAATGACGTCATGGGGTGCTTTGGATTCGTCTTGACCCAAGGATTCCAGGGATACCAAGTTTTTGAAAATTGGACCAACGGTTCAAAAGATACAAGCAGAAATGTACCTGCAACTTTGACCTGCTGGTGGCGCTAGAGGGTTGGGGGTGGGGACCTAAAAATTGTTGTGGGGAATGCTGAGACTGTCTAGAATGTGTGTGCCAAATTTGAGCATTTTCCTATGTGTGGTTCTATGGGCTGCCATTGACATCCCATAGGAGAAGAAAGTTGAATAATAATAATAATAATAATAATAATAAGAAAACCGACAAACTCATTAGGGGCCTTCGCCAGCTTCGCTGCTTGGCCCCTAATAATAAATATAGCTGCAAGCAGCAATGCGGGGCCAAGCAGAGTGACCCAGCCTAAGTTGCCATGGCAACAGAAAGAACTGACCAGGCAGACGGTCATAGGCACGCACAGGAAGTGTTTACAAGCAGAAATGTACCTCCAACCAGATGGTTAGAGGCATGAACGGCTTCACCGTCAAATTCGATTGACTGTGATGGTTGAAATTACTTCAAGTGTACTAGGTGTGTGTGTGTGTGTGTGTGTGTGTGCTAAAAGACTGCTGAGATATGAGCTCAATTAAATATGAGCCAAAACACATTTTGGAAAGTTATAGCGCCCCCTAATGGCCAAAGTGCACCAAATGTGGTATGGGCACTTATGGAGGGGTGGGGCATAATCCCACCAAGTTTGGTTAAGAAAGATCAAAGGGCTGCCGAGATATGAGCACACATCCTGTTTCGCGTCTGCACATCCAAGTTTGTTTGGCAGCCACGGCCAAACGCTTAAGAAATTCGAAAAACCGGGTAAGTTTTTTGTGCAGCTTAGTGCAACGTTGCCATCTACCAAGTTTGGAAGGAATTGGTCAAAAATTGAGGGAGGACAAGCATTTTACTTGATTTTCACATAATTCAAAATGTCGGAAAATATACAAGGCGGAATATGACGGCATAGGATGCGTTGGATTCGTTTTGACCCAAGGATTCCAACGATACACAGATTTTGACGATCAGACATACGGTTCAAAAGTAACAAGCAGAAATGTACATGCAAATTTGTCCTGTTGTTGGCGCTAGAGAGTTTGAGGTGGTGAGTTGAAATTTGCTGACAAGAACCTTGAGCCAGCCTATAATCAGTGTGCCAAATTTGAAAACCTGTCGTCAGACGGTTCTATGGGTTTCCATAGAATTTCATTGATTTTAACAAAATTCAAAATGGCGGAAAATCCTCAAGGCAGAATATGACGTCATAGGGTGCGGTAGATTCGTCTTGACCCAAGGATTCCATAGGCAGTGGAATTTTGTTTCTAGCCAAAACGCATCATGAGATATGAGCCAAAAGACATTTTTCCTAGTTATAGCGCCCCCTAGCAGCCAATTTGTTCCAAATTCTTTCGGTTCCTTCATGGAGGGGTGGGGCATAATCCCACCAAGTTTCGTTAAGATACGCCAAAGGGCGGCCGAAATATGAGCACACTTCCTGTTTGGCGTCTGCGCCTCCAATTTTGATTGGCTGCCACGGCCAAACGCTTATGAAATTCTAAAAACCGGGTAAGTTTCTTGTGGAGCTTAGTCCAAAGTTGCCATCTACCAAGTTTGGGAGAAATTGGTCCAAAATTGAGGGAGGAGAAGCATTTTAATTGATTTTCACAAAATTCAAAATGGCGGGAAAACTATATGGGCGGAAAATGACGTCATGGGGTGCTTTGGATTCGTCTTGACCCAAGGATTCCAGGGATACCAAGTTTTTGAAAATCGGACCAACGGTTCAAAAGTTACAAGCAGAAATGTACCTGCAACTTTGACCTGCTGGTGGCGCTAGAGGGTTGGGGGTGGGGACCTAAAAATTGTTGTGGGGAATGCTGAGACTGTCTCGAATGTGTGTGCCAAATTTGAGCATTTTCCTATGTGTGGTTCTATGGGCTGCCATTGACATCCCATAGGAGAAGAAAGTTGAATAATAATAATAATAATAATAAATATAGCTGCAAGCAGCAATGCGGGGCCAAGCAGTGTGACCCAGCCTAAGTTGCCATGGCAACAGAAAGAACTGACCAGGCAGACGGTCATAGGCACGCACAGGAAGTGTTTACAAGCAGAAATGTACCTCCAACCAGATGGGTAGAGGCATGCACGGCTTCACCGTCAAATTCGATTGACTGTGATGGCTGAAATTACTTCAAGTGTACTAGGTGTGTGTGTGTGTGTGTGTGTGTGTGTGTGTGTGTGCTAAAAGACTGCTGAGATATGAGCTCAATTATATATGAGCCAAAACACATTTTGGAAAGTTATAGCGCCCCCTAATGGCCAAAGTGCACCAAATGTGGTATGGGCACTTATGGAGGGGTGGGGCATAATCCCACCAAGTTTGGTTAAGAAAGATCAAAGGGCTGCCGAGAAATGAGCACACGTCCTGTTTCGCGTCTGCACATCCAAGTTTGATTGGCAGCCACGGCCAAACGCTTATGAAATTCGAAAAACCGGGTAAGTTTTTTGTGCAGCTTAGTGCACCGTTGCCATCTACCAAGTTTGGAAGGAATTGGTCAAAAATTGAGGGAGGAGAAGCATTTTAATTGATTTTCACATAATTCAAAATGGCGGAAAATATACAAGGCGGAATATGACGGCATAGGATGCGTTGGATTCGTTTTGACCCAAGGATTCCAGCGATACACAGATTTTGACGATCAGACATACGGTTCAAAAGTAACAAGCAGAAATGTACATGCAAATTTGGCCTGTTGTTGGCGCTAGAGAGTT
>NC_083569.1:93172511-93175011 GCF_027579695.1 Neoarius graeffei
TGGCGGAAAATCCTCAAGGCAGAATATGACGGCATAGGGTGCGATGCATTCGTCTTGACCCATGGATTCCAGAGATAGTAGAATTTTGTTTCTACCCAAAACGCATCATGAGATATGAGCCAAAAGACATTTTTCCTAGTTATAGCGCCCCTAGCAGCCAATTTGTTCCAAATTGTTTGCTGCCCTTTGGGGAGGGGTGCTGCATAAGGCCACCAAGTTTTGTTAAGATAGGCCAAAGGGTGGCCGAGAAATGAGCACACTTCCTGTTTTGCATCTGCAAGCCAAATTTGATTGGCTGCCACAGCCAAACGCTTAGGAAATTCTAATTACCGGGTAAGTTTCTTGTGCAGATTAGTCCCCAGTTGCCATCTATCAAGTTTGGGAGAAATTGTTCAAAAATTGAGGGAGGAGAAGCATTTTAATTGATTTTCACATAATTCAAAATGGCAGATAATCTACTGGGTGGGATATGACGAGACAGGGTGTGTTGTAGTCGTTGTGACCAAAGCATTCCAGCGATACTAAGATTTTGATGATCAGACGTATGGTTCAAAAGTAACAAGCAGAAATGTACCTGCGACTTTGACCTGTTGGTGGCGCTAGAGAGTTTGAGGTGCTGAGTTGAAATTTGGTGACAAGATCCTTGAGGCAGCCTAGAATCAGGGTGCCAAGTTTAAAAACCTCTAGTCAGATGGTTCTATGCGTTGCCATAGAATTTCATTGATTTTAACAAAATTCAAAATGGCGGAAAATCCTCAAGGCAGAATATGACGTCATAGGATGCGATGGATTCGTCTTGACCCATGGATTCCAGATACAGTTGAATTTTCTTTCTAGCCAAAACGCATCATGAGATATGAGCCAAAAGACATTTTTCCTAGTTATAGCGCCCCCTAGCGTCCAATTTGGTCCAAATTTTTTGTGGCCCTTTGGGAAGGGGTTTTGCATAAGGCGAAAAAGTTTCGTCAAGATAGGCGAAAGGGCCACCGAGATATGAGTGCACTTCCTGTTTTGCGTCTGCGCAGCCAAATTTGATTGGCTGCCACGGCCAAACGCTTATGAAATTCAAATCACCGGGTATAACTTTTGTGCAGGTTGGTCCAATTATGCTATCTTCCAAGTTTGGGAGAAATTGGTAAAAAATTGAGGGAGTTGAAACATTTTAATTGATTTTCACAAAATTCAAAATGGCGGGAAAAATATATGGGCGGGAAATGACGTCATGGGGTGCGTTGGATTCGTCTTGGCCCAAGGATTCCAGGGATACCAAGTTTTTGAAAATCAGACCAACGGTTCAAAAGTTACAAGCAGAAATGTACCTGGGACTTTGACCTGTTGGTGGCGCTAACGGGTTTGAGGTAGAGGCCTGAAATTTGGTGAGAGGAATGTTGAGAGTGTCTAGAATCAGTGTGCCAAATTTCACAACTTTTTACCAGACGGTTCTATGGGCTGCCATAGACTTGCAGAGGCGGAAGTGGACTGAATAATAATAATAATAAGAGGAAGAAGAAGAAGAAGAAGAAGAAGAAGAAGAAGAAGCAGAAACAATAGAATCACTATGGGTGCCTTCGCAGCTTTGCTGCTTGGCCCCCAATAATAAGAAACAATAGAATCACTATGGGTGCCTTCGCAGCTTTGCTGCTTGGCCCCCAATAAGAAACAATAGAATCACTATGGGTGCCTTCGCAGCTTCGCTGCTTGGCCCCCAATAAGAAACAATAGAATCACTATGGGTGCCTTCGCAGCATCGCTGCTTGGCCCCCAAATATAGCTGCAAGCAGCAATGCGGGGCCAAGCACTGTGACCCAGCCTAAGTTGCCATGGCAACAGAAAGAACTGACCAGGCAGACGGTCATAGGCACGCACAGGAAGTGTTTACAAGCAGAAATGTACCTCCAACCAGATGGGTAGAGGCATGCACGGCTTCACCGTCAAATTCGATTGACTGTGATGGCTGAAATTACTTCAAGTGTACTAGGTGTGTGTGTGTGTGTGTGTGCGCTAAGACTGCTGAGATAGGAGCTCAATGATATATGAGCCAAAACACATTTTGGAAGTTTATAGCGCCCCCTAATGGCCAATGTGCACCAAATGTGGTATGGGCCCTTTTGGAGGGGTGTTGCATAAAGCCACCAAGTTTCGTTAAGAAAGGTAAAAGGGCTGCCAAGATATGTGCACACATCCTGTTTCGCATCTGCACAGCCAAATTTGATTGGCCGCCACGGCCAAACGCTTACAAAATTCTAAAAACCGGGTAAGTTTTTTGTGCAGCTTAGGCCCCAGTTGCCATCTACCAAGTTTGGGAGAAATTGTTCAAAAATTGAGGGAGGAGAAGCATTTTAATTGATTTTCACATAATTCAAAATGGCGGAAAATCTACTGGGTGGAATATGACGAGACAGGGTGCGTTGGATTCCTTTTGAGCCAAGCATTCCAGCACTACTAAGATTTTGATGATCAGACGTATGGTTCAAAAGTAACAAGCAGAAATGTACCTGCG
>NC_083569.1:93180011-93182511 GCF_027579695.1 Neoarius graeffei
GGCGGAAAATATACAAGGCGGAATATGACGGCATAGGATGCGTTGGATTCGTTTTGACCCAAGGATTCCAGCGATAAACAGATTTTGACGATCAGACATACGGTTCAAAAGTAACAAGCAGAAATGTACATGCAAATTTGGCCTGTTGTTGGCGCTAGAGAGTTTGAGGTGGTGAGTTGAAATTTGCTGACAAGAACCTTGAGCCAGCCTAGAATCAGTGTGCCAAATTTGAAAACCTGTCGTCAGACGGTTCTATGGGTTTCCATAGAATTTCATTGATTTTAACAAAATTCAAAATGGCGGAAAATCCTCAAGGCAGAATATGACGTCATAGGGTGCGATAGATTCATATTGACCCAAGGATTCCATAGGCAGTGGAATTTTGTTTCTAGCCAAAAGGCATCATGAGATATGAGCCAAAAGACATTTTTCCTAGTTATAGCGCCCCCTAGCAGCCAATTTGTTCCAAATTCTTTGGGGTCCTTCATGGAGGGGTGGGGCATAAACCCACCAAGTTTCGTTAAGATACGCCAAAGGGCGGCCGAAATATGAGCACACTTCCTGTTTGGCGTCTGCGCCTCCAATTTTGATTGGCTGCCACGGCCAAACGCTTATGAAATTCTAAAAACCGGGTAAGTTTCTTGTGGAGCTTAGTCCAAAGTTGCCATCTACGAAGTTTGGGAGAAATTGGTCCAAAATTGAGGGAGGAGAAGCATTTTAATTGATTTTCACAAAATTCAAAATGGCGGGAAAACTATATGGGCGGAAAATGACGGCATGGGGTGCTTTGGATTCGTCTTGACCCAAGGATTACAGGGATACCAAGTTTTTGAAAATCGGACCAACGGTTCAAAAGTTACAAGCAGAAATGTACCTGCAACTTTGACCTGCTGGTGGCGCTAGAGGGTTGGGGGTGGGGACCTAAAAATTGTTGTGGGGAATGCTGAGACTGTCTAGAATGTGTGTGCCAAATTTGAGCATTTTCCTATGTGTGGTTCTATGGGCTGCCATTGACATCCCATAGGAGAAGAAAGTTGAATAATAATAATAATAATAATAATAATAATAATAAGAAAACCGACAAACTCATTAGGGGCCTTCGCCAGCTTCGCTGCTTGGCCCCTAAATATAGCTGCAAGCAGCAATGCGGGGCCAAGCAGCGTGACCCAGCCTAAGTTGCCATGGCAACAGAAAGAACTGACCAGGCAGACGGTCATAGGCACGCACAGGAAGTGTTTACAAGCAGAAATGTACCTCCAACCAGATTGTTAGAGGCATACACGGCTTCACCGTCAAATTCGATTGACTGTGATGGCTGAAATTACTTCAAGTGTCCTAGGTGTGTGTGTATGTGTGTGTGTGTGTGTGTGTGTGTGTGTGTGCTAAAAGACTGCTGAGATATGAGCTCAATGATATATGAGCCAAAACACATTTTGGAAAGTTATAGCGCCCCCTAATGGCCAATGTGCACCAAATGTGGTATGGGCCCTTTTGGAGGGGTGGGGCATAATCCCACCAAGTTTGGTAAAGAATGGTCAAAGGGCCGCCGAGATATGAGCACACTTCCTGTTTCGCATCTGCACAGCCAAATTTGATTGGCTGCCACGGCCAAACGCTTATGAAATTCAAAAAAACGGGTAAGTTTTATGTGCAGCGTAGTCCAAAGTTGCCATATACCAAGTTTGGAACGAATTGGCCAAAAATTGAAGGAGGAGAAGCATTTTAATTGATTTTCACAAAATTCAAAATGGCGGAAAATATACAAGGCGGAATATGACGACATAGGATGCGTTGGATTCGTTTTGACCCAAGGATTCCAGCGATACACAGATTTTGACGATCAGACATACGGTTCAAAAGTAACAAGCAGAAATGTACATGCAACTTTGGCCTGTTGTTGGCGCTAGAGAGTTTGAGGTGGTGAGTTGAAATTTGCTGACAAGAACCTTGAGCCAGCCTAGAATCAGTGTGCCAAATTTGAAAACCTGTCGTCAGACGGTTCTATGGGTTTCCATAGAATTTCATTGATTTTAACAAAATTCAAAATGGCGGAAAATCCTCAAGGCAGAATATGACGTCATAGGGTGCGATAGATTCGTCTTGACCCAAGGATTCCATAGGCAGTGGAATTTTGTTTCTAGCCAAAAGGCATCATGAGATATGAGCCAAAAGACATTTTTCCTAGTTATAGCGCCCCCTAGCAGCCAATTTGTTCCAAATTCTTTGGGGTCCTTCATGGAGGGGTGGGGCAAAAAACCCACCAAGTTTCGTTAAGATACGCCAAAGGGCGGCCGAAATATGAGCACACTTCCTGTTTGGCGTCTGCGCCTCCAGATTTGATTGTCTGCCACGGCCAAACGCTTATGAAATTCTAAAAACCGGGTAAGTTTCTTCTGGTGCTTAGTCCAAAGTTGCCATCTACCAAGTTTGGGAGAAATTGGTCCAAAATTGAGGGAGGAGAAGCATTTTAATTGATTTTCACAAAATTCAAAATGGCGGG
>NC_083569.1:93195011-93202511 GCF_027579695.1 Neoarius graeffei
CTGGCATAATGCCACCAAGTTTCGTTAAGAAAGCCTAAAGGGAGGCCAAGATGTGAGCACACATCCTCTTTCGCATCTGTGCAGCCAAATTTGATTGGCTGCCACGGCCAAACCCTTATGAAATTCGAAAATCCGTGGAAGATTCTTGTGGAGCGTCGTGCACAGTTGCTGTCTACCAAGTTTGGGAGAAATTGGTCAAAAACTGAGGGAGAAGAAGCATTTTAATTGATTTCCACATAATTCAAAATGGCGGAAAATCTACCAGGCGCATTATGACCCGACAGGGCGCGTTGGATTCGGTGTGATCCAACCATTTCAGAGATTCTAAGGTTTTGACGATCAGACGTATGGTTCAAAAGTAACAAGCAGAAATGTACCTGCGAATTTGACCTGTTGGTGGCGCTAGAGAGTTTGAGGTGCTGAGTTGAAATTTGGTAACAAGACCCTTGAGGGAGCCAAGAATCAGTCTGCCAAATTTGAAAACCTCTAGTCATACAGTTCTATGGGGTGCCATCGAATTTCATTGATTTTAACAAAATTCAAAATGTCGGAAAATCCTCAAGTCAGAATATGACGTCATAGAGTCCATTGGATTCGGCTTGAGCCAAGGATTCCTGACACAGTGGAATTTTGTTTCTAGCCAAAACGCATCATGAGATATGAGCCAAAAGACATTTTTCCTAGTTATAGCGCCCCCTAGCAGCCAATTTATTCCAAATTTTTTGCTGCCCTTTCGGGAGGGGTGGCGCATAATCCCACCAAGTTTTCTTAAGATACGCCAAAGGGTGGCCGAGAAATGAGCACACTTCCTGTTTTGCATCTGCCAGCCAATTTTGATTGGCTGCCACGGCCAAACGCTTATGAAAGTCTGAAAACCGGGTATGTTTCTTATGCAGCTTCGTCCCCAGTTGCCATCTACCAAGTTTGGGAGAAATTGTTCAAAAATTGAGGGAGGAGAAGCATTTTAATTGATTTGCACATAATTCAAAATGGCGGAAAATCTACTGGGTGGAATATGACGAGACAGGGTCCGTTGGATTCCTTTTGACCCAAGCATTCCAGAGATACTAAGATTTTGATGATGAGACGTATGGTTCAAAAGTAACAAGCAGAAATGTACCTGCAACTTTGACCTGTTGGTGGCGCTAGAGAGTTTGAGGTGCTGAGTTGAAATTTGGTGAGAAGATCCTTGAGGCAGCCTAGAATCAGTGTGCCAAGTTTAAAAGCCTCTAGTCAGACGGTTCTATGCGTTGCCATAGAATTTCATTGATTTTAACAAAATTCAAAATGGCGGAAAATCCTCAAGTCAGAATATGACGTCATATGGTGCAATGGATTCGTCTTGACCCACGGATTCCTGACATAGTGGAATTTTGTTTCTAGCCAAAGCGCATCATGAGATATGAGCCAAAAGACATTTTTCCTAGTTATAGCGCCCCCTAGCAGCCAATTTGTTCCAAATTTTTTGCTGCCCTTTGGGGAGGGGTGTTGCATAAAGCCACCAAGTTTTGTTAAGATACGCCAAAGGTTGTCCGAGAAATGAGCACACTTCCTGTTTTGCGTCTGCCAGCCAATTTTGATTGGCTGCCACGGCCAAACGCTTAGGAAATTCTAAAAACCGGGTATGTTTCTTGTGCAGCTTCGTCCCCAGTTGCCATCTACCAAGTTTGGGAGAAATTGGTCAAAAATTGAGGGAGGAGAAGCATTTTAATTGATTTTCACATAATTCAAAATGGCGGAAAATCTCCTGGGTGGAATATGACGAGACAGGGTGCGTTGGATTCCTTTTGACCCAAGCATTCCAGCAATACTAAGATTTTGATGATCAGACATATGTTTCAAAAGTAACAAGCAGAAATGTACCCGCGACTTTGACCTGTTGGTGGCGCTAGAGAGTCTGAGGTGCTGAGTTGAAATTTGGTGACAAGATCCTTGAGGCAGCCTAGAATCAGTGTGCCAAGTTTAAAAACCTCTAATCAGACGGTTCTATGCGTTGCCATAGAATTTCATTGATTTTAACAAAATTCAAAATGGCGGAAAATCCCCAAGGCAGAAAGTGACGACATAGGGTGCGATGGATTCGTTTTGAGCCACAGATTCCTGACATAGTGGAATTTTGTTTCTAGCCCAAACGCATCATGAGATATGAGCCAAAATACATTTTTGCTAGTTATAGCGCCCCCTAGCAGCCAATTTGTTCCAAATTTGTTGTTGCCCTTTGGGGAGGGGTGTTGCATAACGCCACCAAGTTTCATTAAGATAGGCCAAAGGGTGGCCGAGATATGAGCACACTTCCTGTTTTGCGTCTTCGCAGCCAAATTTGATTGGCTGCCACGGCCAAACGCTTAAGAAATTCTAAAAACCGGGTATGTTTCCTGTGAAGCTTAGTCCAAAGTTGCGATTTACCAAGTTTGGGAGAAATTGTTCAAAAATTGAGGGAGGAGAAGCGTTTTAAGTGATTTTCACAAAATTCAAAATGGCGGGAAAACTATATGGTCGGAAAATGACGTCATGGGGTCCGTTGGATTCGTCTTGACCCAAGGACTCCAGGGATACCAAGTTTTTGAAAATCGGACCAACGGTTCAAAAGTTACAAGCAGAAATGTACCTGCAACTTTGACCTGTTGGTGGCGCTAAAGTGTTTGAGGTAGAGGCCTGAAATTCGCTGAGAGTAATGTTGACACTGTCTAGAATCAGTGTGCAAAATTTCCCAACTTTTTACCAGACGGTTCTATGGGCTGCCATAGACTTGCAGAGGCGGAAGAACGTTGAATAATAATAATAATAATAAGAAGAAGAAGAAACAGTAGAATCCCTATGGGTGCCTTCGCAGCTTCGCTGCTTGGCCCCCAATAAGAAACAGTAGAATCACTAAGGGTGCCTTCGCAGCTTCGCTGCTTGGCCCCCAAATATAGCTGCAAGCAGCAATGTGGGGGCCAAGCAGCATATGAGCCTAGTCGGAAGGCCAGCAGAATGCACTTGGGCCAGGTAATACCCTTGTGCAGCTTAGTCCAAAGTAGCTCTCTACCAAGTTTGGGAGAAATTGGTGAAAAATTGAGGGAGGAGAAGCATTTTAATTGATTTTTACAAAATTCAAAATGGCAGAAAATCCTAAAGGCTGAATATGAAGGCATAGGCTGCGATGGATTCGGCTTGAGCCAAGGATTCCAGAGATAGTGGAATTTTGTTTCTAGCCCAAAGGCATCATGAGATATGAGCCAAAAGTCATTTTTCCTAGTTATAGCGCCCCCTAGCAGCCAAGTTGTTCCAAGTTTTTTGGGGACCTTTGTGGTGGTGTCTGGCATAATGCCACCAAGTTTCGTTAAGATAGCCTAAAGGGAGGCCGAGATGTGAGCACACATCCTCTTTCGCATCTGTGCAGCCAAATTTGATTGGCTGCCACGGCCAAACCCTTATGAAATTCGAAAATCCGTGTAAGATTCTTGTGCAGCGTCGTAGACAGTTGCTGTCTACCAAGTTTGGGAGAAATTGGTCAAAAACTGAGGGAGAAGAAGCATTTTAATTGATTTCCACATAATTCAAAATGGCGGAAAATCTGCCAGGCGCAATATGACGCCACAGGGCGCGTTGGATTCGGTGTGATCCAACCATTTCAGAGATTCTAAGGTTTTGACGATCAGACGTATGGTTCAAAAGTAACAGGCAGAAATGTACCTGCGACTTTGACCTGTTGGTGGCGCTAGAGAGTTTGAGGTGCTGAGTTGAAATTTGGTAACAAGACCCTTGAGGGAGCCAAGAATCAGTCTGCCAAATTTGAAAACCTCTAGTCATACGGTTCTATGGGGTGCCATCGAATTTCATTGATTTTAACAAAATTCAAAATGTCGGAAAATCCTCAAGTCAGAATATGACGTCATAGAGTCCAATGGATTCAGCTTGAGCCAAGGATTCCTGACATAGTGGAATTTTGTTTCTAGCCAAAACGCATCATGAGATATGAGCCAAAAGACATTTTTCCTAGTTATAGCGCCCCCTAGCAGCCAATTTGTTCCAAATTTTTTGCTGCCCTTTCGGGAGGGGTGGCGCATAATGCCACCAAGTTTTCTTAAGGTACGCCAAAGGGTGGCCGAGAAATGAGCATACTTCCTGTTTTGCATCTGCCAGCCAATTTTGATTGGCTGCCACGGCCAAACGCTTATGAAAGTCTGAAAACCGGGTACGTTTCGTATGCAACTTCGTCCCCAGTTGCCATCTACCAAGTTTGGGAGAAATTGTTCAAAAATTGAGGGAGGAGAAGCATTTTAATTGATTTGCACATAATTCAAAATGGCGGAAAATCTACTGGGTGGAATATGACGAGACAGGGTCCGTTGGATTCCTTTTGACCCAAGCATTCCAGAGATACTAAGATTTTGATGATGAGACGTATGTTTCAAAAGTAACAAGCAGAAATGTACCTGCAACTTTGACCTGTTGGTGGCGCTAGAGAGTTTGAGGTGCTGAGTTGAAATTTGGTGAGAAGATCCTTGAGGCAGCCTAGAATCAGTGTGCCAAGTTTAAAAGCCTCTAGTCAGACGGTTCTATGCGTTGTCATAGAATTTCGTTGATTTTAACAAAATTCAAAATGGCGGAAAATCCTCAAGTCAGAATATGACGTCATATGGTGCAATGGATTCGTCTTGACCCAAGGATTCCTGACATAGTGGAATTTTGTTTCTAGCCAAAGCGCATCATGAGATATGAGCCAAAAGACATTTTTCCTAGTTATAGCGCCCCCTAGCAGCCAATTTGTTCCAAATTTTTTGCTGCCCTTTGGGGAGGGGTGTTGCATAAAGCCACCAAGTTTTGTTAAGATACGCCAAAGGTTGTCCGAGAAATGAGCACACTTCCTGTTTTGCATCTGCCAGCCAATTTTGATTGGCTGCCACGGCCAAACGCTTAGGAAATTCTGAAAACTGGGTATGTTTCTTGTGCAGATTAGTCCCCAGTTGCCATCTACCAAGTTTGGGAGAAATTGGTCAAAAATTGAGGGAGGAGAAGCATTTTAATTGATTTTCACATAATTCAAAATGGCGGAAAATCTCCTGGGAGGAATATGACGAGACAGGGTGCGTTGGATTCCTTTTGACCCAAGCATTCCAGCACTACTAAGATTTTGATGATCAGACGTATGGTTCAAAAGTAACGAGCAGAAATGTACCCGCGACTTTGACCTGTTGGTGGCGCTAGAGAGTTTGAGGTGCTGAGTTGAAATTTGGTGACAAGATCCTTGAGGCAGCCTAGAATCAGTGTGCCAAGTTTAAAAACCTCTAATCAGACGGTTCTATGCGTTGCCATAGAATTTCATTGATTTTAACAAAATTCAAAATGGCGGAAAATCCTCAAGGCAGAAAGTGACGTCATAGGGTGCGATGGATTCGTTTTGAGCCACAGATTCCTGACATAGTGGAATTTTGTTTCTAGCCAAAACGCATCATGAGATATGAGCCAAAAGACATTTTTGCTAGTTATAGCGCCCCCTAGCAGCCAATTTGTTCCAAATTTGTTGGTCCCCTTTGGGGAGGGGCGTTGCATAACGCCACCAAGTTTCATTAAGATACGCCAAAGGGTGGCCGAGATATGAGCACACTTCCTGTTTGGCGTCTTCGCAGCCAAATTTGATTGGCTGCCACGGCCAAACGCTTAAGAAATTCTAAAAACCGGGTATGTTTCCTGTGAAGCTTAGTCCAAAGTTGCGATTTACCAAGTTTGGGAGAAATTGTTCAAAAATTGAGGGAGGAGAAGCGTTTTAAGTGATTTTCACAAAATTCAAAATGGCGGGAAAACTATATGGGCGGAAAATGACGTCATGGGGTCCGTTGGATTCGTCTTGACCCAAGGACTCCAGGGATACCAAGTTTTTGAAAATCGGACCAACGGTTCAAAAGTTACAAGCAGAAATGTACCTGCAACTTTGACCTGTTGGTGGCGCTAAAGTGTTTGAGGTAGAGGCCTGAAATTCGCTGAGAGTAATGTTGACACTGTCTAGAATCAGTGTGCAAAATTTCCCAACTTTTTACCAGACGGTTCTATGGGCTGCCATAGACTTGCAGAGGCGGAAGAACGTTGAATAATAATAATAAATATAGCTGCAAGCAGCAATGAGGGGGCCAAGCAGGCTATGAGCCTAGTCGTCAGGCTCGCAGAATGCATTTGGGCCAGACAGATGGTCACGAGCACACACAAGAAGTTTCATGTCGATATACCATCGTTTGACTGAGATACAAGGTCATTTGTTGTTCGGCGGCTTCATCATCAAATTCGATTGACTGTGATGGCTGAAATTACTTCAAGTGTACTTGGTGTGTATGTGTGTGTGTGTGTGTGTGTGTGTGCTAGAAGACTGCTGACATATGAGCTCAATGACATATGAGCCAAAATATATTTTGTATAGTTATAGCGCCCCCTAATGGCCAATGTGCACCAAATTTGGTAGGAGAGCTTGCGGAGGGGTGGGGCATAATCCCACCAAGGTTGGTTAAGAAATGTCAAAGGGCTGCCGAGATATGAGCTCACATCCTGTTTGACATCTTCGCAGCTGAGTTTCATTGGCTGCTGCGGCCAAACAGTTTAAAAATTTCAAAAGACTGAGGATAAATTTTGTGCGGCTTGGTGCAATGATGCTATCAACCAAGTCTGGGCAAATTTGGTCAAAAATTGAGGGAGGAGTAGCAATTTACATGATTTTAACAAATTTCAAAATGGCGGAAAATCTACCAGGTGCAATATGACGAGATAGGATAGGTTGGATTCGGTTTGACCGATGGATTCCAGCAATACTAAGATTTTGACAATCAGCCGTACGGTTCAAAAGTAACAAGCAGAAATGTACTTCCAACTTTGTCCTGTTGGTGGCGCTAGAGAGTTTGAGGCGGTGAGTTGAAATTTGCTGACAAGAACCTTGAGCGAGCCTAGAATCAGTGTGCCAAATTTCTCAACCTCTCGTCTGACGGTTCTATGGGTTGCCATAGAATTTCATTGATTTTAACAAAATTCAAAATGGCGGAAAATCCTCAAGGCTGAATATGACGTGATAGGGTGCGATGGATTCGGCTTGAACCAAGGATTCCAGAGATCGTGGAATTTTGTTTTTAGCCCAAACGCATCATGAGATATGAGCCAAAATTCATTTTTGCTAGTTATAGCGCCCCCTAGCGGCCAAGTTGGTCCACGTTTTTTGGGGACCTTTCTGGTGGTGTCTGTCATAATGCCACCAAGTTTCGTTAAGATCTGCCAAAGGGCGGCCGAGATGTGAGCACACATCCTCTTTCGCGTCTGTGCAGCCAAATTTGATTGGCTGCCACAGCCAAACGCTTATGAAATTCGAAAATCCGTGTAGGATTCTTGTGCAGTTTCCTCCACCGTTGCTATGGACCAAATTTGGGAGAAAATGGTCAAAAACTGAGGGAGGAGTAGCATTTTAATTGATTTTCACATAATTCAAAATGGCGGAAAATCTACCAGGTGCAATATGACGAAACAGGGCGCGTTGGATTCATT
>NC_083569.1:93207511-93212511 GCF_027579695.1 Neoarius graeffei
CCCTAGCGGCCAATTTGTTCCAAATTTTTGGGGGCCCTTTGTGAAGGGGTGGTGCATAGTGCCACCAAGTTTCGTCAAGATCGACCAAAGGGCCGCTGAGATATCAGCGCACTTCCTGTTTTGCATCGGCGCAGCCAAATTTGATTGGCTCCCATGGCCAAACGGTTATGAAATTCAAAATACTGGGTATAACTTTTGTGCAGGTTGGTCCAATTTTGCTGTCTTCCAAGTTTGGGAGAAATTGGTCAAAAATTGAGGGAGGAGTAGCATTTTAATTGATTTTCACAAAATTCAAAATGGCGGGAAAACTATATGGGCGGAAAATGACGTCATGGGGTGCTTTGGATTCGTCTTGGCCCAAGGATTCCAGGGATACCAAGTTTTTGAAAATCGGACCAACGGGTCAAAAGTTACAAGCAGAAATGTACCTGCGACTTTGACCTGTTGGTGGCGCTAGACGGTTTGAGGTAGAGGCCTGAAATTTGCTGAGAGGAATGTTGAGACTGTCTAGAATCAGTGTGCCAAATTTCACAACTTTTTACCAGACGGTTCTATGGGCTGCCATAGACTTGCAGAGGCGGAAGTGGACTGAATAATAATAATAATAATAAATATAGCTGCAAGCAGCAATGAGGGGGCCAAGCAGGCTATGAGCCTAGTCGTCAGGCTCGCAGAATGCATTTGGGCCAGACAGATGGTCACGAGCACACACAAGAAGTTTCATGTCGATATACCATCGTTTGACTGAGATACAAGGTCATTTGTTGTTCGGCGGCTTCATCATCAAATTCGATTGACTGTGATGGCTGAAATTACTTCAAGTGTACTTGGTGTGTATGTGTGTGTGTGTGTGTGTGTGTGTGTGTGTGTGTGTGTGTGTGTGTGTGCTAGAAGACTGCTGACATATGAGCTCAATGACATATGAGCCAAAATATATTTTGTATAGTTATAGCGCCCCCTAATGGCCAATGTGCACCAAATTTGGTAGGAGAGCTTGCGGAGGGGTGGGGCATAATCCCACCAAGGTTGGTTAAGAAATGTCAAAGGGCTGCCGAGATATGAGCTCACATCCTGTTTGACATCTTCGCAGCTGAGTTTCATTGGCTGCTGCGGCCAAACAGTTTAAAAATTTCAAAAGACTGAGGATAAATTTTGTGCGGCTTGGTGCAGTGATGCTATCAACCAAGTCTGGGCAAATTTGGTCAAAAATTGAGGGAGGAGTAGCAATTTACATGATTTTAACAAATTTCAAAATGGCGGAAAATCTACCAGGTGCAATATGACGAGATAGGATAGGTTGGATTCGGTTTGACCGATGGATTCCAGCAATACTAAGATTTTGACAATCAGCCGTACGGTTCAAAAGTAACAAGCAGAAATGTACTTCCAACTTTGTCCTGTTGGTGGCGCTAGAGAGTTTGAGGCGGTGAGTTGAAATTTGCTGACAAGAACCTTGAGCGAGCCTAGAATCAGTGTGCCAAATTTCTCAACCTCTCGTCTGACGGTTCTATGGGTTGCCATAGAATTTCATTGATTTTAACAAAATTCAAAATGGCGGAAAATCCTCAAGGCTGAATATGACGTGATAGGGTGCGATGGATTCGGCTTGAACCAAGGATTCCAGAGATCATGGAATTTTGTTTTTAGCCCAAACGCATCATGAGATATGAGCCAAAATTCATTTTTGCTAGTTATAGCGCCCCCTAGCGGCCAAGTTGGTCCACGTTTTTTTGGGACCTTTCTGGTGGTGTCTGTCATAATGCCACCAAGTTTCGTTAAGATCTGCCAAAGGGCGGCCGAGATGTGAGCACACATCCTCTTTCGCGTCTGTGCAGCCAAATTTGATTGGCTGCCACAGCCAAACGCTTATGAAATTCGAAAATCCGTGTAAGATTCTTGTGCAGTTTCCTCCACCGTTGCTATGGACCAAATTTGGGAGAAAATGGTCAAAAACTGAGGGAGGAGTAGCATTTTAATTGATTTTCACATAATTCAAAATGGCGGAAAATCTACCAGGTGCAATATGACGAAACAGGGCGCGTTGGATTCATTTTGACCCAAGCATTCCAGAGATACTAAGCTTTTGACGATCAGACGTATGGTTCAAAAGTAACAACCAGAAATGTACCTGCGAATTTGACCTGTTGGTGGCGCTAGAGAGTTTGAGGTGGTGAGTTGAAATTTGGTCACAAGACCCTTGAGGGTGCCTAGAATCAGTCTGCCAAATTTGAAAACCTCTAGTCATACGGTTCTATGGGTTGCCATCGAATTTCTTTGATTTTAACAAAATTCAAAATGGCGGAAAATCCTCAAGTCAGAATATGACGGCATAGGGTGCGATGCATTCGTCTTGACCCATGGATTCCAGAGATAGTGGAATTTTGTTTCTACCCAAAACGCATCATGAGATATGAGCCAAAAGACATTTTTCCTAGTTATAGCGCCCCCTAGCAGCCAATTTGTTCCAAATTTTTTGTTGCCCTTTGGGGAGGGGTGCTGCATAAAGCCACCAAGTTTCGTTAAGATAGGCCAAAGGGTGGCCGAGAAATGAGCACACTTCCTGTTTTGCATCTGCAAGCCAAATTTGATTGGCTGCCACAGCCAAACGCTTAGGAAATTCTAATTACCGGGTAAGATTCTTGTGCAGATTAGTCCCCAGTTGCCATCTACCAAGCTTGGGAGAAATTGTTCAAAAATTGAGGGAGGAGAAGCATTTTAATTGATTTTCACATAATTCAAAATGGCGGAAAATCTACTGGGTGGAATATGACGAGACAGGGCGCGTTGGAGTCGCTGTGACACAAGCATTCCAGCGATACTAAGATTTTGATGATCAGACGTATGGTTCAAAAGTAACAAGCAGAAATGTACCTGCAAATTTGACCTGTTGGTGGCGCTAGAGAGTTTGAGGTGGTGAGTTGAAATTTGGTGACAAGATCCTTGAGGCAGCCTAGAATCAGTTTGCCAAGTTTAAAAACCTCTAGTCAGATGGTTCTATGCGTTGCCATAGAATTTCATTGATTTTAACAAAATTCAAAATGGCGGAAAATCCTCAAGGCAGAATATGACGTCATAGGGTGCGATGGATTCGTCTTGACCCATGGATTCCAGAGATAGTTGAATTTTCTTTCTAGCCAAAACGCATCATGAGATATGAGCCAAAAGGCATTTTTCCTAGTTATAGCGCCCCCTAGCGTCCAATTTGGTCCAAATTTGTTGTGGCCCTTTGGGAAGGGGTTTTGCATAATGCCACCAAGTTTCGTCAAGATTGGCCAAAGGGCCACCGAGATATGAGTGCACTTCCTGTTTTGCGTCTGCGCAGCCAAATTTGATTGGCTGCCACGGCCAAACGCTTGTGAAATTCAAATCACCGGGTATAACTTTTGTGCAGGTTAGTCCAATTATGCTATCTTCCAAGTTTGGGAGAAATTGGTAAAAAATTGAGGGAGTTGAAACATTTTAATTGATTTTCACAAAATTCAAAATGGCGGGAAAAGTATATGGCGGAAAATGACGTCATGGGGTGCCTTGGATTCGTCTTGGCCCAAGGATTCCAGGGATACCAAGTTTTTGAAAATCAGACCAACGGTTCAAAAGTTACAAGCAGAAATGTACCTGCGACTTTGAGCTGTTGGTGGCGCTAGAGGGTTTGAGGTAGAGGCCTGAAATTTGCTGAGAGGAATCTTGAGAGTGTCTAGAATCAGTGTGCCAAATTTCACAACTTTTTACCAGACGGTTCTATGGGCTGCCATAGACTTGCAGAGGCGGAAGTGGACTGAATAATAATAATAATAATAATAATAATAATAATAATAATAATAATAAGAAACAATAGAATCACTATGGGTGCCTTCGCAGCTTCGCTGCTTGGCCCCCAAATATAGCTGCAAGCAGCAATGTGGGGGCCAAGCAGCATATGAGCCTAGTCGGAAGGCCAGCAGAATGCACTTGGGCCAGGTAATGCCCTTGTGCAGCTTAGTCCAAAGTAGCTCTCTACCAAGTTTGGGAGAAATTGGTGAAAAATTGAGGGAGGAGAAGCATTTTAATTGATTTTTACAAAATTCAAAATGGCAGAAAATCCTAAAGGCTGAATATGAAGGCATAGGCTGCGATGGATTCGGCTTGAGCCAAGGATTCCAGAGATAGTGGAATTTTGTTTCAAGCCCAAAGGCATCATGAGATATGAGCCAAAAGTCATTTTTCCTAGTTATAGCGCCCCCTAGCAGCCAAGTTGTTCCAAGTTTTTTGGGGACCTTTGTGGTGGCGTCTGGCATAAAGCCACCAAGTTTCGTTAAGATATCCTAAAGGGAGGCCGAGATGTGAGCACACATCCTCTTTCGCATCTGTGCAGCCAAATTTGATTGGCTGCCACGGCCAAACCCTTATGAAATTCGAAAATCCGTGTAAGATTCTTGTGCAGCGTCGTGCACAGTTGCTGTCTACCAAGTTTGGGAGAAATTGGTCAAAAACTGAGGGAGAAGAAGCATTTTAATTGATTTGCACATAATTCAAAATGGCGGAAAATCTACCAGGCGCAATATGAGGCGACAGGGCGCATTGGATTCGGTGTGATCCAACCATTTCAGAGATTCTAAGGTTTTGACGATCAGACGTATGGTTCAAAAGTAACAGGCAGAAATATATCTGCGACTTTGACCTGTTGGTGGCGCTAGAGAGTTTGAGGTGCTGAGTTGAAATTTGGTAACAAGACCCTTGAGGGAGCCAAGAATCAGTCTGCCAAATTTGAAAACCTCTAGTCATACGGTTCTATGGGATGCCATCGAATTTCATTGATTTTAACAAAATTCAAAATGTCGGAAAATCCTCAAGTCAGAATATGACGTCATAGAGTCCAATGGATTCAGCTTGAGCCAAGGATTCCTGACATAGTGGAATTTTGTTTCTAGCCAAAACGCATCATGAGATATGAGCCAAAAGACATTTTTCCTAGTTATAGCGCCCCCTAGCAGCCAGTTTGTTCCAAATTTTTTGCTGCCCTT
>NC_083569.1:93217511-93227511 GCF_027579695.1 Neoarius graeffei
GAGAGTGTGTGTGAGAGAGAGAGAGAGTCTGAGTGAGAGAGAGAGTGACTGTGTGTGAGAGAGTCTGTGTGAGAGAGTGAGTGCGTGTGTGTGAGTGAGTGTGTGTGTGTGAGAGAGAGAGAGAGAGAGAGAGAGAGAGAGAGAGAGAGAGAGAGTGTGTGTGTGTGTGTGTGTGTGTGTGTGTGTGTGAGTGAGTGCGTGCGTGCGAGAGAGAGTGAGTGTGTGTGTGAGAGAGTGTGTGTGTGAGAGTGAGTGTGTGTGTCAGAGAGTGTGTGTGAGAGAGAGAGAGAGAGTCTGAGTGAGAGAGAGAGTGACTGTGTGTGTGAGAGAGTCTGTGTGAGAGAGTGATTGCGTGTGTGTGAGTGAGTGAGTGAGTGAGAGAGAGAGTGTGTGTGTGTGAGAGAGAGAGAGAGAGAGAGAGAGTGTGTGTGTGTGTGTGTGTGTGTGTGTGTGTGCGTGCGTGTGAGAGAGAGTGAGTGTGTGTGTGAGAGAGTGTGTGTGTGAGAGTGTGTGTGATAGAGAGAGTGAGTGCGTGTGTGAGAGAGAGAGAGAGAGAGAGAGTGAGTGTGTGTGAGAGTGAGTGAGTGAGTGAGTGAGTGAGTGAGAGAGAGAGTGAGTGTGTGTAAGCTTCCAAAACTGCGACTTTGACCTGTTGGTGGCGCTAGAGAGTTTGAGGTGCTGAGTTGAAATTTGGTAACAAGACCCTTGAGGGAGCCAAGAATCAGTCTGCAAAATTTGAAAACCTCTAGTCATACGGTTCTATGGGGTGCCATCGAATTTCATTGATGTTAACAAAATTCAAAATGTCGGAAAATCCTCAAGTCAGAATATGACGTCATAGAGTCCAATGGATTCGGCTTGATCCAAGGATTCCTGCCATTGTGGAATTTTGTTTCTAGCCAAAACGCATCATGAGATATGAGCCAAAAGACATTTTTCCTAGTTATAGCGCACCCTAGCGGCCAATTTGTTCCAAATTTTTTGTGGGCCTTTGTGAAGGGGTGTCGCATAATCCCACCAAGTTTGGTCAAGATAGGCCAAAGGGCCGCCGAGATATGAGTGCACATCCTGTTTTGCGTCTGCGCAGCCAAATTTGATTGGCTGCCACGGCCAAACGCTTGTGAAATTCAAATCACTGGGTATAACTTTTGTGCAGGTTGGTCCAATTATGCTATCTTCCAAGTTTGGGAGAAATTGGTAAAAAATTGAGGGAGTTGAAACATTTTAATTGATTTTCATAAAATTCAAAATGGCGGGAAAACTATATGGGCGGAAAATGACGTCATGGGGTGCGTTGGATTCGGCTTGGCCCAAGGATTCCAGGGATACCAAGTTTTTGAAAATCAGTCCAACGGTTCAAAAGTTACAAGCAGAAATGTACCTGCGACTTTGAGCTGTTGGTGGCGCTAGAGGGTTTGAGGTAGAGGCCTGAAATTTGCTGAGAGGAATGGTGAGAGTGTCTAGAATCAGTGTGCCAAATTTCACAACTTTTTACCAGACGGTTCTATGGGCTGCCATAGACTTGCAGAGGCGGAAGTGGACTGAATAATAATAATAAATATAGCTGCAAGCAGCAATGAGGGGGCCAAGCAGGCTATGAGCCTAGTCGTCAGGCTCGCAGAATGCATTTGGGCCAGACAGATGGTCACGAGCACACACAAGAAGTTTCATGTCGATATACCATCGTTTGACTGAGATACAAGGTCATTTGTTGTTCGGCGGCTTCATCATCAAATTCGATTGACTGTGATGGCTGAAATTACTTCAAGTGTACTTGGTGTGTATGTGTGTGTGTGTGTGTGTGTGTGCTAGAAGACTGCTGACATATGAGCTCAATGACATATGAGCCAAAATATATTTTGTATAGTTATAGCGCCCCCTAATGGCCAATGTGCACCAAATTTGTTAGGAGAGCTTGCGGAGGGGTGGGGCATAATCCCACCAAGGTTGGTTAAGAAATGTCAAAGGGCTGCCGAGATATGAGCTCACATCCTGTTTGACATCTTCGCAGCTGAGTTTCATTGGCTGCTGCGGCCAAACAGTTTAAAAATTTCAAAAGACTGAGGATAAATTTTGTGCGGCTTGGTGCAATGATGCTATCAACCAAGTCTGGGCAAATTTGGTCAAAAATTGAGGGAGGAGTAGCAATTTACATGATTTTAACAAATTTCAAAATGGCGGAAAATCTACCAGGTGCAATATGACGAGATAGGATAGGTTGGATTCGGTTTGACCGATGGATTCCAGCAATACTAAGATTTTGACAATCAGCCGTACGGTTCAAAAGTAACAAGCAGAAATGTACTTCCAACTTTGTCCTGTTGGTGGCGCTAGAGAGTTTGAGGCGGTGAGTTGAAATTTGCTGACAAGAACCTTGAGCGAGCCTAGAATCAGTGTGCCAAATTTCTCAACCTCTCGTCTGACGGTTCTATGGGTTGCCATAGAATTTCATTGATTTTAACAAAATTCAAAATGGCGGAAAATCCTCAAGGCTGAATATGACGTGATAGGGTGCGATGGATTCGGCTTGAACCAAGGATTCCAGAGATCGTGGAATTTTGTTTTTAGCCCAAACGCATCATGAGATATGAGCCAAAATTCATTTTTGCTAGTTATAGCGCCCCCTAGCGGCCAAGTTGGTCCACGTTTTTTGGGGACCTTTCTGGTGGTGTCTGTCATAATGCCACCAAGTTTCGTTAAGATCTGCCAAAGGGCGGCCGAGATGTGAGCACACATCCTCTTTCGCGTCTGTGCAGCCAAATTTGATTGGCTGCCACAGCCAAACGCTTATGAAATTCGAAAATCCGTGTAAGATTCTTGTGCAGTTTCCTCCACCGTTGCTATGGACCAAATTTGGGAGAAAATGGTCAAAAACTGAGGGAGGAGTAGCATTTTAATTGATTTTCACATAATTCAAAATGGCGGAAAATCTACCAGGTGCAATATGACGAAACAGGGCGCGTTGGATTCATTTTGACCCAAGCATTCCAGAGATACTAAGCTTTTGATGATCAGACGTATGGTTCAAAAGTAACAACCAGAAATGTACCTGCGAATTTGACCTGTTGGTGGCGCTAGAGAGTTTGAGGTGGTGAGTTGAAATTTGGTCACAAGACCCTTGAGGGTGCCTAGAATCAGTCTGCCAAATTTGAAAACCTCTAGTCATACGGTTCTATGGGTTGCCATCGAATTTCTTTGATTTTAACAAAATTCAAAATGGCGGAAAATCCTCAAGTCAGAATATGACGGCATAGGGTGCGATGCATTCGTCTTGACCCATGGATTCCAGAGATAGTGGAATTTTGTTTCTACCCAAAACGCATCATGAGATATGAGCCAAAAGACATTTTTCCTAGTTATAGCGCCCCCTAGCAGCCAATTTGTTCCAAATTTTTTGTTGCCCTTTGGGGAGGGGTGCTGCATAAAGCCACCAAGTTTCGTTAAGATAGGCCAAAGGGTGGCCGAGAAATGAGCACACTTCCTGTTTTGCATCTGCAAGCCAAATTTGATTGGCTGCCACAGCCAAACGCTTAGGAAATTCTAATTACCGGGTAAGATTCTTGTGCAGATTAGTCCCCAGTTGCCATCTACCAAGCTTGGGAGAAATTGTTCAAAAATTGAGGGAGGAGAAGCATTTTAATTGATTTTCACATAATTCAAAATGGCGGAAAATCTACTGGGTGGAATATGACGAGACAGGGCGCGTTGGAGTCGCTGTGACACAAGCATTCCAGCGATACTAAGATTTTGATGATCAGACGTATGGTTCAAAAGTAACAAGCAGAAATGTACCTGCAAATTTGACCTGTTGGTGGCGCTAGAGAGTTTGAGGTGGTGAGTTGAAATTTGGTGACAAGATCCTTGAGGCAGCCTAGAATCAGTTTGCCAAGTTTAAAAACCTCTAGTCAGATGGTTCTATGCGTTGCCATAGAATTTCATTGATTTTAACAAAATTCAAAATGGCGGAAAATCCTCAAGGCAGAATATGACGTCATAGGGTGCGATGGATTCGTCTTGACCCATGGATTCCAGAGATAGTTGAATTTTCTTTCTAGCCAAAACGCATCATGAGATATGAGCCAAAAGGCATTTTTCCTAGTTATAGCGCCCCCTAGCGTCCAATTTGGTCCAAATTTGTTGTGGCCCTTTGGGAAGGGGTTTTGCATAATGCCACCAAGTTTCGTCAAGATTGGCCAAAGGGCCACCGAGATATGAGTGCACTTCCTGTTTTGCGTCTGCGCAGCCAAATTTGATTGGCTGCCACGGCCAAACGCTTGTGAAATTCAAATCACCGGGTATAACTTTTGTGCAGGTTAGTCCAATTATGCTATCTTCCACGTTTGGGAGAAATTGGTAAAAAATTGAGGGAGTTGAAACATTTTAATTGATTTTCACAAAATTCAAAATGGCGGGAAAAGTATATGGCGGAAAATGACGTCATGGGGTGCATTGGATTCGTCTTGGCCCAAGGATTCCAGGGATACCAAGTTTTTGAAAATCAGACCAACGGTTCAAAAGTTACAAGCAGAAATGTACCTGCGAATTTGAGCTGTTGGTGGCGCTAGAGGGTTTGAGGTAGAGGCCTGAAATTTGCTGAGAGGAATGTTGAGAGTGTCTAGAATCAGTGTGCCAAATTTCACAACTTTTTACCAGACGGTTCTATGGGCTGCCATAGACTTGCAGAGGCGGAAGTGGACTGAATAATAATAATAATAATAAATATAGCTGCAAGCAGCAATGAGGGGGCCAAGCAGCCTATGAGCCTAGTCGTCAGGCTCGCAGAATGCATTTGGGCCAGACAGATGGTCACGAGCACACACAAGAAGTTTCATGTCGATATACCATCGTTTGACTGAGATACAAGGTCATTTGTTGTTCGGCGGCTTCATCATCAAATTCGATTGACTGTGATGGCTGAAATTACTTCAAGTGTACTTGGTGTGTATGTGTGTGTGTGTGTGTGTGTGTGTGTGCTAGAAGACTGCTGACATATGAGCTCAATGACATATGAGCCAAAATATATTTTGTATAGTTATAGCGCCCCCTAATGGCCAATGTGCACCAAATTTGGTAGGAGAGCTTGCGGAGGGGTGGGGCATAATCCCACCAAGGTTGGTTAAGAAATGTCAAAGGGCTGCCGAGATATGAGCTCACATCCTGTTTGACATCTTCGCAGCTGAGTTTCATTGGCTGCTGCGGCCAAACAGTTTAAAAATTTCAAAAGACTGAGGATAAATTTTGTGCGGCTTGGTGCAATGATGCTATCAACCAAGTCTGGGCAAATTTGGTCAAAAATTGAGGGAGGAGTAGCAATTTACATGATTTTAACAAATTTCAAAATGGCGGAAAACCTACCAGGTGCAATATGACGAGATAGGATAGGTTGGATTCGGTTTGACCGATGAATTCCAGCAATACTAAGATTTTGACAATCAGCCGTACGGTTCAAAAGTAACAAGCAGAAATGTACTTCCAACTTTGTCCTGTTGGTGGCGCTAGAGAGTTTGAGGCGGTGAGTTGAAATTTGCTGACAAGAACCTTGAGCGAGCCTAGAATCAGTGTGCCAAATTTCTCAACCTCTCGTCTGACGGTTCTATGGGTTGCCATAGAATTTCATTGATTTTAACAAAATTCAAAATGGCGGAAAATCCTCAAGGCTGAATATGACGTGATAGGGTGCGATGGATTCGGCTTGAACCAAGGATTCCAGAGATCGTGGAATTTTGTTTTTAGCCCAAACGCATCATGAGATATGAGCCAAAATTCATTTTTGCTAGTTATAGCGCCCCCTAGCGGCCAAGTTGGTCCACGTTTTTTGGGGACCTTTCTGGTGGTGTCTGTCATAATGCCACCAAGTTTCGTTAAGATCTGCCAAAGGGCGGCCGAGATGTGAGCACACATCCTCTTTCGCGTCTGTGCAGCCAAATTTGATTGGCTGCCACAGCCAAACGCTTATGAAATTCGAAAATCCGTGTAAGATTCTTGTGCAGTTTCCTCCACCGTTGCTATGGACCAAATTTGGGAGAAAATGGTCAAAAACTGAGGGAGGAGTAGCATTTTAATTGATTTTCACATAATTCAAAATGGCGGAAAATCTACCAGGTGCAATATGACGAAACAGGGCGCGTTGGATTCATTTTGACCCAAGCATTCCAGAGATACTAAGCTTTTGACGATCAGACGTATGGTTCAAAAGTAACAACCAGAAATGTACCTGCGAATTTGACCTGTTGGTGGCGCTAGAGAGTTTGAGGTGGTGAGTTGAAATTTGGTCACAAGACCCTTGAGGGTGCCTAGAATCAGTCTGCCAAATTTGAAAACCTCTAGTCATACGGTTCTATGGGTTGCCATCGAATTTCTTTGATGTTAACAAAATTCAAAATGGCGGAAAATCCTCAAGTCAGAATATGACGGCATAGGGTGCGATGCATTCGTCTTGACCCATGGATTCCAGAGATAGTGGAATTTTGTTTCTACCCAAAACGCATCATGAGATATGAGCCAAAATACATTTTTCCTAGTTATAGCGCCCCCTAGCAGCCAATTTGTTCCAAATTTTTTGTTGCCCTTTGGGGAGGGGTGCTGCATAAAGCCACCAAGTTTCGTTAAGATAGGCCAAAGGGTGGCCGAGAAATGAGCACACTTCCTGTTTTGCATCTGCCAGCCAAATTTGATTGGCTGCCACAGCCAAACGCTTAGGAAATTCTAATTACCGGGTAAGATTCTTGTGCAGATTAGTCCCCAGTTGCCATCTACCAAGCTTGGGAGAAATTGTTCAAAAATTGAGGGAGGAGAAGCATTTTAATTGATTTTCACATAATTCAAAATGGCGGAAAATCTACTGGGTGGAATATGACGAGACAGGGCGCGTTGGAGTCGCTGTGACACAAGCATTCCAGCGATACTAAGATTTTGATGATCAGACGTATGGTTCAAAAGTAACAAGCAGAAATGTACCTGCAACTTTGACCTGTTGGTGGCGCTAGAGAGTTTGAGGTGGTGAGTTGAAATTTGGTGACAAGATCCTTGAGGCAGCCTAGAATCAGTTTGCCAAGTTTAAAAACCTCTAGTCAGATGGTTCTATGCGTTGCCATAGAATTTCATTGATTTTAACAAAATTCAAAATGGCGGAAAATCCTCAAGGCAGAATATGACGTCATAGGGTGCGAGGGATTCGTCTTGACCCATGGATTCCAGAGATAGTTGAATTTTCTTTCTAGCCAAAACGCATCATGAGATATGAGCCAAAAGGCATTTTTCCTAGTTATAGCGCCCCCTAGCGTCCAATTTGGTCCAAATTTGTTGTGGCCCTTTGGGAAGGGGTTTTGCATAAAGCCACCAAGTTTGGTCAAGATTGGCCAAAGGGCCACCGAGATATGAGTGCACTTCCTGTTTTGCGTCTGCGCAGCCAAATTTGATTGGCTGCCACGGCCAAACGCTTGTGAAATTCAAATCACCGGGTATAACTTTTGTGCAGGTTAGTCCAATTATGCTATCTTCCAAGTTTGGGAGAAATTGGTAAAAAATTGAGGGAGTTGAAACATTTTAATTGATTTTCACAAAATTCAAAATGGCGGGAAAAGTATATGGCGGAAAATGACGTCATGGGGTGCCTTGGATTCGTCTTGGCCCAAGGATTCCAGGGATACCAAGTTTTTGAAAATCAGACCAACGGTTCAAAAGTTACAAGCAGAAATGTACCTGCGACTTTGAGCTGTTGGTGGCGCTAGAGGGTTTGAGGTAGAGGCCTGAAATTTGCTGAGAGGAATGTTGAGAGTGTCTAGAATCAGTGTGCCAAATTTCACAACTTTTTACCAGACGGTTCTATGGGCTGCCATAGACTTGCAGAGGCGGAAGTGGACTGAATAATAATAATAAATATAGCTGCAAGCAGCAATGAGGGGGCCAAGCAGGCTATGAGCCTAGTCGTCAGGCTCGCAGAATGCATTTGGGCCAGACAGATGGTCACGAGCACACACAAGAAGTTTCATGTCGATATACCATCGTTTGACTGAGATACAAGGTCATTTGTTGTTCGGCGGCTTCATCATCAAATTCGATTGACTGTGATGGCTGAAATTACTTCAAGTGTACTTGGTGTGTATGTGTGTGTGTGTGTGTGTGTGTGCTAGAAGACTGCTGACATATGAGCTCAATGACATATGAGCCAAAATATATTTTGTATAGTTATAGCGCCCCCTAATGGCCAATGTGCACCAAATTTGGTAGGAGAGCTTGCGGAGGGGTGGGGCATAATCCCACCAAGGGTGGTTAAGAAATGTCAAAGGGCTGCCGAGATATGAGCTCACATCCTGTTTGACATCTTCGCAGCTGAGTTTCATTGGCTGCTGCGGCCAAACAGTTTAAAAATTTCAAAAGACTGAGGATAAATTTTGTGCGGCTTGGTGCAATGATGCTATCAACCAAGTCTGGGCAAATTTGGTCAAAAATTGAGGGAGGAGTAGCAATTTACATGATTTTAACAAATTTCAAAATGGCGGAAAATCTACCAGGTGCAATATGACGAGATAGGATAGGTTGGATTCGGTTTGACCGATGGATTCCAGCAATACTAAGATTTTGACAATCAGCCGTACGGTTCAAAAGTAACAAGCAGAAATGTACTTCCAACTTTGTCCTGTTGGTGGCGCTAGAGAGTTTGAGGCGGTGAGTTGAAATTTGCTGACAAGAACCTTGAGCGAGCCTAGAATCAGTGTGCCAAATTTCTCAACCTCTCGTCTGACGGTTCTATGGGTTGCCATAGAATTTCATTGATTTTAACAAAATTCAAAATGGCGGAAAATCCTCAATGCTGAATATGACGTGATAGGGTGCGATGGATTCGGCTTGAACCAAGGATTCCAGAGATCGTGGAATTTTGTTTTTAGCCCAAACGCATCATGAGATATGAGCCAAAATTCATTTTTGCTAGTTATAGCGCCCCCTAGCGGCCAAGTTGGTCCACGTTTTTTGGGGACCTTTCTGGTGGTGTCTGTCATAATGCCACCAAGTTTCGTTAAGATCTGCCAAAGGCCGGCCGAGATGTGAGCACACATCCTCTTTCGCGTCTGTGCAGCCAAATTTGATTGGCTGCCACAGCCAAACGCTTATGAAATTCGAAAATCCGTGTAAGATTCTTGTGCAGTTTCCTCCACCGTTGCTATGGACCAAATTTGGGAGAAAATGGTCAAAAACTGAGGGAGGAGTAGCATTTTAATTGATTTTCACATAATTCAAAATGGCGGAAAATCTACCAGGTGCAATATGACGAAACAGGGCGCGTTGGATTCATTTTGACCCAAGCATTCCAGAGATACTAAGCTTTTGACGATCAGACGTATGGTTCAAAAGTAACAACCAGAAATGTACCTGCGAATTTGACCTGTTGGTGGCGCTAGAGAGTTTGAGGTGGTGAGTTGAAATTTGGTCACAAGACCCTTGAGGGTGCCTAGAATCAGTCTGCCAAATTTGAAAACCTCTAGTCATACGGTTCTATGGGTTGCCATCGAATTTCTTTGATTTTAACAAAATTCAAAATGGCGGAAAATCCTCAAGTCAGAATATGACGGCATAGGGTGCGATGCATTCGTCTTGACCCATGGATTCCAGAGATAGTGGAATTTTGTTTCTACCCAAAACGCATCATGAGATATGAGCCAAAAGACATTTTTCCTAGTTATAGCGCCCCCTAGCAGCCAATTTGTTCCAAATTTTTTGTTGCCCTTTGGGGAGGGGTGCTGCATAAAGCCACCAAGTTTCGTTAAGATAGGCCAAAGGGTGGCCGAGAAATGAGCACACTTCCTGTTTTGCATCTGCAAGCCAAATTTGATTGGCTGCCACAGCCAAACGCTTAGGAAATTCTAATTACCGGGTAAGATTCTTGTGCAGATTAGTCCCCAGTTGCCATCTACCAAGCTTGGGAGAAATTGTTCAAAAATTGAGGGAGGAGAAGCATTTTAATTGATTTTCACATAATTCAAAATGGCGGAAAATCTACTGG
>NC_083569.1:93237511-93240011 GCF_027579695.1 Neoarius graeffei
AGCAGCCAATTTGTTCCAAATTATTTGCTCTCCTTTGGGAAGGGGTGCTGCATAAAGCCACCCAGTTTCGTTAAGATATGCCAAAGGGTGGCCGAGAAATGAGCACACTTCCTGTTTTGCATATGCCAGCCAAATTTGATTGGCTGCCACGGCCAAACGCTTAAGAAATTCTAAAAACCGGGTATGTTTCTTGTGCAGCTTAGGCCCCAGTTGCGATGGACCAAGTTTGGGAGAAATTTTCCAAAAATTGAGGGAGGAGAAGTATTTTAATTGATTTTCACATAATTCAAAATGGCGGAAAATCTCCTGGGTGGAATATGACGAGACAGGGCCCCGTGGATTCGGGGTGACCCAAGTATTCCAGCGGTACTAAGATTTTGATGATCAGACGTAGGGTTCAAAAGTAACAAGCAGAAATGTACTTGCAAATTTGACCTGTTGGTGGCGCTAGAGAGTTTGAGATGCTGAGTTGAAATTTGGTGACAAGATCCTTGAGGCAGCCTAGAATCAGTGTGCCAAGTTTAAAAACCTCTAGTCAGACGGTTCTACGCGTTGCCACAGAATTTCACTGATTTTAACAAAATTCAAAATGGCGGAAAATCCTCAAGGCAGAATATGACGTCATAGGGTGCGATGGATTCGTCTTGAGCCAAGGATTCCTGCCATAGTGGAATTTTGTTTCTAGCCAAAACGAGTCATGAGATATGAGCCAAAAGACATTTTTCCTAGTTATAGCGCCCCCTAGCAGCCAATTTGTTCTAAATTTTTTGGGGCCCTTTCGGGAGGGGTGCTGCATAATTCCACCAAGTTTCGTTTAGATACGCCAAAGGGTGGCCGAGAAATGAGCACACTTCCTGTTTCGCGTCTTCGCAGCCAAATTTGATTGGCTGCCACGGCCAAACGCTTAAGAAATTCTAAAAACCGGGTATGTTTCTTATGCAGCTTAGTCCAAAGTTGCGAATTACCAAGTTTGGGAGAAATTGTTCAAAAATTGAGGGAGGAGAAGCGTTTTAAGTGATTTTCACAAAATTCAAAATGGCTGGAAAACTATATGGGCGGAAAATGACGTCATGGGGTCCGTTGGATTCGTCTTGACCCAAGGACTCCAGGGATACCAAGTTTTTGAAAATCGGACCAACGGTTCAAAAGTTACAAGCAGAAATGTACCTGCAACTTTGACCTGTTGGTGGCGCTAAAGTGTTTGAGGTAGAGGCCTGAAATTTGCTGAGAGTAATGTTGACACTGTCTAGAATCAGTGTGCAAAATTTCCCAACTTTTTACCAGACGGTTCTATGGGCTGCCATAGACTTGCAGAGGCGGAAGAACGTTGAATAATAATAATAATAAATATAGCTGCAAGCAGCAATGCGGGGCCAAGCAGTGTGACCCAGCCTAAGTTGCCATGGCAACAGAAAGAACTGACCAGGCAGATGGTCATAGGCACGCATAGGAAGTGTTTACAAGCAGAAATGTACCTCCAACCAGATGGTTAGAGGCATGCATGGCTTCACCGTCAAATTCGATTGACTGTGATGGCTGAAATTACTTCAAGTGTACTAGGTGTGTGTGTGTGTGTGTGTGTGTGTGTGTGTGTGTGCAAAAAGACTGCTGAGATATGAGCTCAATGATATATGAGCCAAAACACATTTTGGAAAGTTATAGCGCCCCCTAATGGCCAATGTGCACCAATTGTGGTATGGGCCCCTTTGGAGGGGTAGCGCACAATCCCACCAAGTTTGGTTTAGAAAGGTCAAAGGGCTGCCGAGATATGAGCACACTTCCTGTTTCGCATCTGCACCGCCAAGTTTGATTGGGAGCCACGGCCAAACGCTTATGAAATTCGAAAAACCGGGTAAGTTTTTGTGCAGCTTAGTCCAACGTTGCCATGGACCAAGTTTGGAAGGAATTGGTCAAAAATTGAGGGAGGAGAAGCATTTTAATTGATTTTCACATAATTCAAAATGGCGGAAAATATACAAGGCAGAATATGACGCGATAGGGTGCGTTGGATTCGGTTTGACCCAACGATTGAAGCGATACTAAGATTTTGACGATCAGACGTACGGTTCAAAAGTAACAAGCAGAAATGTACATGCAACTTTGACCTGTTGGTGGCGCTAGAGAGTTTGAGGTGGTGAGTTGAAATTTGCGGACAAGAACCTTGAGGCAGCCTAGAATCAGTGTGCCAAATTTGAAAACCTGTCGTCAGACGGTTCTATGGGTTGCCATTGAATTTCATTGATTTTAACAAAATTCAAAATGGCGGAAAATCCTCAAGGCAGAATATGACGTCATAGGGTGCGATAGATTCGACTTGACGCAAGGATTCCAGAGGCAGTGGAATTTTGTTTCTAGCCCAAACGCATCATGAGATATGAGCCGAAAGACATTTTTCCTAGTTATAGCGCCGCCTAGCGGCCAATTTGTTCCAAATTTTTGGTGGGCCATTTTGGAGGGGTTGGGCATAAAGCCACCAAGTTTCGTTAAGATACGCCAAAGG
>NC_083569.1:93250011-93257511 GCF_027579695.1 Neoarius graeffei
GAGTTGAAATTTGGTGACAAGATCCTTGAGGCAGCCTAGAATCAGTGTGCCAAGTTTAAAAACCTCTAGTCAGACGGTTCTATGCATTGCCATAGAATTTCATTGATTTTAACAAAATTCAAAATGGTGGAAAATCCTCAAGGCAGAATATGACGTCATAGGGTGCGATGAGTTCGTCTTGAGCCAAGGATTCCTGACATAGTGGAATTTTGTTTCTAGCCAAAACGCATCATGAGATATGAGCCTAAAGACATTTTTCCTAGTTATAGCGCCCCCTAGCAGCCAATTTGGTCCAAATTTTTTGCTGCCCTTTGGGGAGGGGTGCTGCATAAAGCCACCCAGTTTCGTTAAGATACGCCAAAGGGTGGCCGAGAAATGAGCAAACTTCCTGTTTTGCATATGCCAGCCAAATTTGATTGGCTGCCACGGCCAAACGCTTAAGAAATTCTAAAAACCGGGCATATTTCTTGTGCAGCTTAGGCCCCAGTTGCCATGTACCACGTTTGGGAGAAATTTTCCAAAAATTGAGGGAGGAGAAGCATTTTAATTGATTTTCACATAATTCAAAATGGCGGAAAATCTACTGGGTGGAATATGAGGAGACAGGGCCCATTGGATTCCTTTTGACCCAAGCATTCCAGCCACACTAAGAATTTGATGATCAGACGTATGGTTCAAAAGTAACAAGCAGAAATGTACCTGCAATTTTGACCTGTTGGTGGCGCTAGAGAGTTTGAGGTGCTGAGTTGAAATTTGGTGACAAGATCCTTGAGGCAGCCTAGAATCAGTGTGCCAAGTTTAAAAACCTCTAGTCAGACGGTTCTATGCATTGCCATAGAATTTCATTGATTTTAACAAAATTCAAAATGGTGGAAAATCCTCAAGGCAGAATATGACGTCATAGGGTGCGGTGGATTCGGCTTGAGCCAAGGATTCCTGACATAGTGGAATTTTGTTTCTAGGCAAAACGCATCATGAGATATGAGCCAAAAGACATTTTTCCTAGTTATAGCGCCCCCTAGCAGCCAATTTGTTCCAAATTTTTTGCTGCTCTTTGGGGAGGGGTGTTGCATAAAGCCACCAAGTTTCGTTAAGATACGCCAAAGGTTCGCCGAGAAATGAGCACACTTCCTGTCTTGCATCTGCCAGCCAAATTTGATTGGCTGCCACGGCCAAACGCTTAAGAAATTCTAAAAACCGGGTATGTTTCTTGTGCAGCTTAGTCCCCAGTTGCCATGTACCAAGTTTGGGAGAAATTCTTCAAAAATTGTGGGAGGAGAAGCATTTTAATTGATTTTCACATAATTCAAAATGGCGGAAAATCTCCTGGGTGGAATATGACGAGACAGGGCCCCTGGATTCGTGGTGACCCAAGTATTCCAGCGATACTAAGATTTTGATGATCAGACGTATGGTTCAAAAGTAACAAGCAGAAGTGTACTTGCAACTTTGACCTGTTGGTGGCGCTAGAGAGTTTGAGGTGCTGAGTTGAAATTTGGTGACAAGATCCTTGAGGGAGCCTAGAATCAGTGTGCCAAGTTTAAAAACCTCTAGTCAGACGGTTCTATGCGTTGCCATAGAATTTCACTGATTTTAACAAAATTCAAAATGGCGGAAAATCCTCAAGGCAGAATATGACGTCATAGGGTGCGATGGATTCGTCTTGAGCCAAGGATTCCTGCCATAGTGGAATTTTGTTTCTAGCCAAAACGAGTCATGAGATATGAGCCAAAAGACATTTTTCCTAGTTATAGCGCCCCCTAGCAGCCAATTTGTTCCAAATTTTTTGGGGCCCTTTCGGGAGGGGTGCTGCATAAAGGCACCAAGTTTCGTTAAGATACGCCAAAGGGTGGCCGAGAAATGAGCACACTTCCTGTTTCGCATCTTTGCAGCCAAGTTTGATTGGCTGCCACGGCCAAACGCTTGTGAAATTCAAATCACCGGGTATAACTTTTGTGCAGGTTGGTCCAATTATGCTATCTTCCAAGTTTGGGAGAAATTGGTAAAAAATTGAGGGAGTTGAAACATTTTAATTGATTTTCACAAAATTCAAAATGGCGGGAAAAATATATGGGCGGGAAATGACGTCATGGGGTGCGTTGGATTCGTCTTGGCCCAAGGATTCCAGGGATACCAAGTTTTTGAAAATCAGACCAACGGTTCAAAAGTTACAAGCAGAAATGTACCTGGGAATTTGACCTGTTGGTGGCGCTAACGGGTTTGAGGTAGAGGCCTGAAATTTGGTGAGAGGAATGTTGAGAGTGTCTAGAATCAGTGTGCCAAATTTCACAACTTTTTACCAGACGGTTCTATGGGCTGCCATAGACTTGCAGAGGCGGAAGTGGACTGAATAATAATAATAATAATAATAATAATAATAATAATAATAAGAAACAATAGAATCACTATGGGTGCCTTCGCAGCTTCGCTGCTTGGCCCCCAACAAGCAGCAATGTGGGGGCCAAGCAGCATATGAGACGAGATGTCAGGCCAGTAGAAGGCATTTGCGCCATGTAATGCCCTTGTGCAGCCTAGTGCAAAGTTGCGATGTACCAAGTTTGGGAGAAATTGGTCAAAAATTGAGGTAGGAGAAGCATTTTAATTGATTTTCACGAAATTCAAAATGGCGGAAAATCCTCAAGTCTGAATATGACCTCATAGGTTGTGATGGATTCGGCTTGACCCAAGGATTCCAGCGATAGTGGAATTTTGTTTCTACCCAAAACGCATCATGAGATATGAGCAAAAAGACATTTTTCCTTGTTATAGCGCCCCCTTGCCGCCAATGTGTTCCAAATTTGTTGGGGCCCTTTTTGGAGAGGTCTTGCACAATGCCACCAAGTTTCATTTAGATACGCCAAAGGGCGGCCGAGATATGAGCACACTTCCTGGTTCGCATATGCTCAGCCAAATTTGATTGGTTGCCACGGCCAAACGTTTATGAAATTCAAAAATCCGTGTAAGATACTTGTGTAGGCTCCTCCAGAGTTGCTATCTACCAAGTTTGGGAGAAATTGGTCAAAAACTGAGGGAGGAGAAGCATTTTAATTGATTTTCACATAATTCAAAATGCCGGAAAATCTACTGGGTAGAATATGACGAGACAGGGCGCGTTGGATTCCTTGTGACCCAAGCATTCTAGAGATACTAAGATTTTGATGATCAGACGAATGTTTCAAAAGTAACAAGCAGAAATGTACCTGCGACTTTGACCTGTTGGTGGCGCTAGAGTTTTTGAGGTGCTGAGTTGAAATTTGGTGACAAGATCCTTGAGGCAGCCTAGAATCAGTATGCCAAGTTTAAAAACCTCTAGTCAGACGGTTCTATGCGTTGCCATTGAATTTCATTGATTTTAACAAAATTCAAAATGGCGGAAAATCCTCAAGGCAGAATATGACGTCATAGGGTGCGATGAGTTCGTCTTGAGCCAAGGATTCCTGACATAGTGGAATTTTGTTTCTAGCCAAAACGCATCATGAGATATGAGCCTAAAGACATTTTTCCTAGTTATAGCGCCCCCTAGCAGCCAATTTGTTCCAATTTTTTTGCTGCCCTTTGGGGAGGGGTGCTGCATAAAGCCACCCAGTTTCGTTAAGATACGCCAAAGGGTGGCTGAGAAATGAGCAAACTTCCTGTTTTGCATATGCCAGCCAAATTTGATTGGCTGCCACGGCCAAACGCTTAAGAAATTCTAAAAACCGGGCATATTTCTTGTGCAGCTTAGGCCCCAGTTGCCATGTACCACGTTTGGGAGAAATTTTCCAAAAATTGAGGGAGGAGAAGCATTTTAATTGATTTTCACATAATTCAAAATGGCGGAAAATCTACTGGGTGGAATATGAGGAGACAGGGCCCATTGGATTCCTTTTGACCCAAGCATTCCAGCCACACTAAGAATTTGATGATCAGACGTATGGTTCAAAAGTAACAAGCAGAAATGTACCTGCAATTTTGACCTGTTGGTGGCGCTAGAGAGTTTGAGGTGCTGAGTTGAAATTTGGTGACAAGATCCTTGAGGGAGCCTAGAATCAGTGTGCCAAGTTTAAAAACCTCTAGTCAGACGGTTCTATGCATTGCCATAGAATTTCATTGATTTTAACAAAATTCAAAATGGTGGAAAATCCTCAAGGCAGAATATGACGTCATAGGGTGCGGTGGATTCGGCTTGAGCCAAGGATTCCTGAGATAGTGGAATTTTGTTTCTAGGCAAAACGCATCATGAGATATGAGCCAAAAGACATTTTTCCTAGTTATAGCGCCCCCTAGCAGCCAATTTGCTCCAAATTTTTTGCTGCCCTTTGGGGAGGGGTGTTGCATAAAGCCACCAAGTTTCGTTAAGATACGCCAAAGGTTCGCCGAGAAATGAGCACACTTCCTGTCTTGCATCTGCCAGCCAAATTTGATTGGCTGCCACGGCCAAACGCTTAAGAAATTCTAAAAACCGGGTATGTTTCTTGTGCAGCTTAGTCCCCAGTTGCCATCTCCCAAGTTTGGGAGAAATTCTTCAAAAATTGTGGGAGGAGAAGCATTTTAATTGATTTTCACATAATTCAAAATGGCGGAAAATCTCCTGGGTGGAATATGACGAGACAGGGTGCGTTGGATTCCTTTTGACCCAAGCATTCCAAGCATACTAAGATTTTGATGATCAGATGTATGGTTCAAAAGTAACAAGCAGCAGTGTACTTGCAACTTTGACCTGTTGGTGGCGCTAGAGAGTTTGAGGTGCTGAGTTGAAATTTGGTGACAAGATCCTTGAGGGAGCCTAGAATCAGTGGGCCAAGTTTAAAAACCTCTAGTCAGACGGTTCTATGCGTTGCCATAGAATTTCACTGATTTTAACAAAATTCAAAATGGCGGAAAATCCTCAAGGCAGAATATGACGTCATAGGGTGCGATGGATTCGTGTTGAGCCAAGGATTCCTGCCATAGTGGAATTTTGTTTCTAGCCAAAACGAGTCATGAGATATGAGCCAAAAGACATTTTTCCTAGTTATAGCGCCCCCTAGCAGCCAATTTGTTCCAAATTTTTTGGGGCCCTTTCGGGAGGGGTGCTGCATAAAGGCACCAAGTTTCGTTAAGATACGCCAAAGGGTGGCCGAGAAATGAGCACACTTCCTGTGTCGCATCTTTGCAGCCAAGTTTGATTGGCTGCCACGGCCAAACGCTTGTGAAATTCAAATCACCGGGTATAACTTTTGTGCAGGTTGGTCCAATTATGCTATCTTCCAAGATTGGGAGAAATTGGTAAAAAATTGAGGGAGTTGAAACATTTTAATTGATTTTCACAAAATTCAAAATGGCGGGAAAAATATATGGTCGGGAAATGACGTCATGGGGTGCTTTGGATTCGTCTTGGCCCAAGGATTCCAGCAATACCAAGTTTTTGAAAATCAGACCAACGGTTCAAAAGTTACAAGCAGAAATGTACCTGGGACTTTGACCTGTTGGTGGCGCTAACGGGTTTGAGGTAGAGGCCTGAAATTTGGTGAGAGGAATGTTGAGAGTGTCTAGAATCAGTGTGCCAAATTTCACAACTTTTTACCAGACGGTTCTATGGGCTGCCATAGACTTGCAGAGGCGGAAGTGGACTGAATAATAATAATAATAATAAATATAGCTGCAAGCAGCAATGAGGGGGCCAAGCAAGCTATGAGCCTAGTCGTCAGGCTCGCAGAATGCATTTGGGCCAGACAGATGGTCACGAGCACACACAAGAAGTTTCATGTCGATATACCATCGTTTGACTGAGATACAAGGTCATTTGTTGTTCGGCGGCTTCATCATCAAATTCGATTGACTGTGATGGCTGAAATTACTTCAAGTGTACTTGGTGTGTGTGTGTGTGTGTGTGTGTGTGTGTGTGTGTGTGCTAGAAGACTGCTGACATATGAGCTCAATGACATATGAGCCAAAATATATTTTGTATAGTTATAGCGCCCCCTAATGGCCAATGTGCACCAAATTTGGTAGGAGAGCTTGCGGAGGGGTGGGGCATAATCCCACCAAGGTTGGTTAAGAAATGTCAAAGGGCTGCCGAGATATGAGCTCACATCCTGTTTGACATCTTCGCAGCTGAGTTTCATTGGCTGCTGCGGCCAAACAGTTTAAAAATTTCAAAAGACTGAGGATAAATTTTGTGCGGCTTGGTGCAATGATGCTATCAACCAAGTCTGGGCAAATTTGGTCAAAAATTGAGGGAGGAGTAGCAATTTACATGATTTTAACAAATTTCAAAATGGCGGAAAATCTACCAGGTGCAATATGACGAGATAGGATAGGTTGGATTCGGTTTGACCGATGGATTCCAGCAATACTAAGATTTTGACAATCAGCCGTACGGTTCAAAAGTAACAAGCAGAAATGTACTTCCAACTTTGTCCTGTTGGTGGCGCTAGAGAGTTTGAGGCGGTGAGTTGAAATTTGCTGACAAGAACCTTGAGCGAGCCTAGAATCAGTGTGCCAAATTTCTCAACCTCTCGTCTGACGGTTCTATGGGTTGCCATAGAATTTCATTGATTTTAACAAAATTCAAAATGGCGGAAAATCCTCAAGGCTGAATATGACGTGATAGGGTGCGATGGATTCGGCTTGAACCAAGGATTCCAGAGATCGTGGAATTTTGTTTTTAGCCCAAACGCATCATGAGATATGAGCCAAAATTCATTTTTGCTAGTTATAGCGCCCCCTAGCGGCCAAGTTGGTCCACGTTTTTTGGGGACCTTTCTGGTGGTGTCTGTCATAATGCCACCAAGTTTCGTTAAGATCTGCCAAAGGGCGGCCGAGATGTGAGCACACATCCTCTTTCGCGTCTGTGCAGCCAAATTTGATTATGAAATTCGAAAATCCGTGTAAGATTCTTGTGCAGTTTCCTCCACCGTTGCTATGGACCAAATTTGGGAGAAAATGGTCAAAAACTGAGGGAGGAGTAGCATTTTAATTGTTTTTCACATAATTCAAAATGGCGGAAAATCTACCAGGTGCAATATGACGAAACAGGGCGCGTTGGATTCATTTTGACCCAAGCATTCCAGAGATACTAAGCTTTTGACGATCAGACGTATGGTTCAAAAGTAACAACCAGAAATGTACCTGCGAATTTGACCTGTTGGTGGCGCTAGAGAGTTTGAGGTGGTGAGTTGAAATTTGGTGACAAGACCCTTGAGGGAGCCTAGAATCAGTCTGCCAAATTTGAAAACCTCTAGTCATACGGTTCTATGGGTTGCCATCGAATTTCTTTGATTTTAACAAAATTCAAAATGGCGGAAAATCCTCAAGTCAGAATATGACGGCATAGGGTGCGATGCATTCGTCTTGACCCATGGATTCCAGAGATAGTGGAATTTTGTTTCTACCCAAAACGCATCATGAGATATGAGCCAAAAGACATTTTTCCTAGTTATAGCGCCCCCTAGCAGCCAATTTGTTCCAAATTTTTTGTTGCCCTTTGGGGAGGGGTGCTGCATAAAGCCACCAAGTTTCGTTAAGATAGGCCAAAGG
>NC_083569.1:93272511-93275011 GCF_027579695.1 Neoarius graeffei
GCGCCCCCTAGCAGCCAATTTGTTCCAAATTTTTTGCAGCCCTTTGGGGAGGCGTCCTGCATAATGCGACCAACTTTCGTTAAGATACGCCAAAGGGTGGCTGAGAAATGAGCACACTTCCTGTTTTGCATCTGCCATCCAAATTTGATTGGCTGCCACGGCCAAACGCTTAGGAAATTCTAAAAAGCGGGTAAGTATTTTATGCAGCTTAGTCCCCAGGTGCCATCTACCAAGTTTGGGAGAAATTGGTCAAAAATTGAGGGAGGAGAAGCATTTTAATTGATTTTCACATAATTCAAAATGGCGGAAAATCTACTGGGTGGAACATGATGAAACAGGGTGCGTTGGATTCCTTTTGACCCAAGCATTCCAGCCACACTAAGAATTTGATGATCAGACGTATGGTTCAAAAGTAACAAGCAGAAATGTACCTGCAATTTTGACCTGTTGGTGGCGCTAGAGAGTTTGTGGTGCTGAGTTGAAATTTGGTGACAAGATCCTTGAGGCAGCCTAGAATCAGTGTGCCAAGTTTAAAAACCTCTAGTCAGACGGTTCTATGCATTGCCATAGAATTTCATTGATTTTAACAAAATTCAAAATGGTGGAAAATCCTCAAGGCAGAATATGACGTCATAGGGTGCGATGAGTTCGTCTTGAGCCAAGGATTCCTGACATAGTGGAATTTTGTTTCTAGCCAAAACGCATCATGAGATATGAGCCTAAAGACATTTTTCCTAGTTATAGCGCCCCCTAGCAGCCAATTTGGTCCAAATTTTTTGCTGCCCTTTGGGGAGGGGTGCTGCATAAAGCCACCCAGTTTCGTTAAGATACGCCAAAGGGTGGCCGAGAAATGAGCAAACTTCCTGTTTTGCATATGCCAGCCAAATTTGATTGGCTGCCACGGCCAAACGCTTAAGAAATTCTAAAAACCGGGCATATTTCTTGTGCAGCTTAGGCCCCAGTTGCCATGTACCACGTTTGGGAGAAATTTTCCAAAAATTGAGGGAGGAGAAGCATTTTAATTGATTTTCACATAATTCAAAATGGCGGAAAATCTACTGGGTGGAATATGAGGAGACAGGGCCCATTGGATTCCTTTTGACCCAAGCATTCCAGCCACACTAAGAATTTGATGATCAGACGTATGGTTCAAAAGTAACAAGCAGAAATGTACCTGCAATTTTGACCTGTTGGTGGCGCTAGAGAGTTTGAGGTGCTGAGTTGAAATTTGGTGACAAGATCCTTGAGGCAGCCTAGAATCAGTGTGCCAAGTTTAAAAACCTCTAGTCAGACGGTTCTATGCATTGCCATAGAATTTCATTGATTTTAACAAAATTCAAAATGGTGGAAAATCCTCAAGGCAGAATATGACGTCATAGGGTGCGGTGGATTCGGCTTGAGCCAAGGATTCCTGACATAGTGGAATTTTGTTTCTAGGCAAAACGCATCATGAGATATGAGCCAAAAGACATTTTTCCTAGTTATAGCGCCCCCTAGCAGCCAATTTGTTCCAAATTTTTTGCTGCCCTTTGGGGAGGGGTGTTGCATAAAGCCACCAAGTTTCGTTAAGATACGCCAAAGGTTCGCCGAGAAATGAGCACACTTCCTGTCTTGCATCTGCCAGCCAAATTTGATTGGCTGCCACGGCCAAACGCTTAAGAAATTCTAAAAACCGGGTATGTTTCTTGTGCAGCTTAGTCCCCAGTTGCCATGTACCAAGTTTGGGAGAAATTCTTGAAAAATTGTGGGAGGAGAAGCATTTTAATTGATTTTCACATAATTCAAAATGGCGGAAAATCTCCTGGGTGGAATATGACGAGACAGGGCCCCTGGATTCGTGGTGACCCAAGTATTCCAGCGATACTAAGATTTTGATGATCAGACGTATGGTTCAAAAGTAACAAGCAGAAGTGTACTTGCAACTTTGACCTGTTGGTGGCGCTAGAGAGTTTGAGGTGCTGAGTTGAAATTTGGTGACAAGATCCTTGAGGGAGCCTAGAATCAGTGTGCCAAGTTTAAAAACCTCTAGTCAGACGGTTCTATGCGTTGCCATAGAATTTCACTGATTTTAACAAAATTCAAAATGGCGGAAAATCCTCAAGGCAGAATATGACGTCATAGGGTGCGATGGATTCGTCTTGAGCCAAGGATTCCTGCCATAGTGGAATTTTGTTTCTAGCCAAAACGAGTCATGAGATATGAGCCAAAAGACATTTTTCCTAGTTATAGCGCCCCCTAGCAGCCAATTTGTTCCAAATTTTTTGGGGCCCTTTCGGGAGGGGTGCTGCATAAAGGCACCAAGTTTCGTTAAGATAAGCCAAAGGGTGGCCGAGAAATGAGCACACTTCCTGTTTCGCATCTTTGCAGCCAAGTTTGATTGGCTGCCACGGCCAAACGCTTGTGAAATTCAAATCACCGGGTATAACTTTTGTGCAGGTTGGTCCAATTATGCTATCTTCCAAGTTTGGGAGAAATTGGTAAAAAATTGAGGGAGTTGAAA
>NC_083569.1:93277511-93285011 GCF_027579695.1 Neoarius graeffei
ATTTTGTTTCTACCCAAAAGTCATCATGAGATATGAGCCAAAAGACATTTTTCCCAGTTATAGCGCCCCCTAGCAGCCAATTTGTTCCAAATTTTTTGCAGCCCTTTGGGGAGGCGTCCTGCATAATGCGACCAACTTTCGTTAAGATACGCCAAAGGGTGGCTGAGAAATGAGCACACTTCCTGTTTTGCATCTGCCATCCAAATTTGATTGGCTGCCACGGCCAAACGCTTAGGAAATTCTAAAAAGCGGGTAAGTATTTTATGCAGCTTAGTCCCCAGGTGCCATCTACCAAGTTTAGGAGAAATTGGTCAAAAATTGAGGGAGGAGAAGCATTTTAATTGATTTTCACATAATTCAAAATGGCGGAAAATCTACTGGGTGGAACATGATGAAACAGGGTGCGTTGGATTCCTTTTGACCCAAGCATTCCAGCCACACTAAGAATTTGATGATCAGACGTATGGTTCAAAAGTAACAAGCAGAAATGTACCTGCAATTTTGACCTGTTGGTGGCGCTAGAGAGTTTGTGGTGCTGAGTTGAAATTTGGTGACAAGATCCTTGAGGCAGCCTAGAATCAGTGTGCCAAGTTTAAAAACCTCTAGTCAGACGGTTCTATGCATTGCCATAGAATTTCATTGATTTTAACAAAATTCAAAATGGTGGAAAATCCTCAAGGCAGAATATGACGTCATAGGGTGCGATGAGTTCGTCTTGAGCCAAGGATTCCTGACATAGTGGAATTTTGTTTCTAGCCAAAACGCATCATGAGATATGAGCCTAAAGACATTTTTCCTAGTTATAGCGCCCCCTAGCAGCCAATTTGGTCCAAATTTTTTGCGGCCCTTTGGGGAGGGGTGCTGCATAAAGCCACCCAGTTTCGTTAAGATACGCCAAAGGGTGGCCGAGAAATGAGCAAACTTCCTGTTTTGCATATGCCAGCCAAATTTGATTGGCTGCCACGGCCAAACGCTTAAGAAATTCTAAAAACCGGGCATATTTCTTGTGCAGCTTAGGCCCCAGTTGCCATGTACCACGTTTGGGAGAAATTTTCCAAAAATTGAGGGAGGAGAAGCATTTTAATTGATTTTCACATAATTCAAAATGGCGGAAAATCTACTGGGTGGAATATGAGGAGACAGGGCCCATTGGATTCCTTTTGACCCAAGCATTCCAGCCACACTAAGAATTTGATGATGAGACGTATGGTTCAAAAGTAACAAGCAGAAATGTACCTGCAATTTTGACCTGTTGGTGGCGCTAGAGAGTTTGAGGTGCTGAGTTGAAATTTGGTGACAAGATCCTTGAGGCAGCCTAGAATCAGTGTGCCAAGTTTAAAAACCTCTAGTCAGACGGTTCTATGCATTGCCATAGAATTTCATTGATTTTAACAAAATTCAAAATGGTGGAAAATCCTCAAGGCAGAATATGACGTCATAGGGTGCGGTGGATTCGGCTTGAGCCAAGGATTCCTGACATAGTGGAATTTTGTTTCTAGGCAAAACGCATCATGAGATATGAGCCAAAAGACATTTTCCTAGTTATAGCGCCCCCTAGCAGCCAATTTGTTCCAAATTTTTTGCTGCCCTTTGGGGAGGGGTGTTGCATAAAGCCACCAAGTTTCGTTAAGATACGCCAAAGGTTCGCCGAGAAATGAGCACACTTCCTGTCTTGCATCTGCCAGCCAAATTTGATTGGCTGCCACGGCCAAACGCTTAAGAAATTCTAAAAACCGGGTATGTTTCTTGTGCAGCTTAGTCCCCAGTTGCCATGTACCAAGTTTGGGAGAAATTCTTCAAAAATTGTGGGAGGAGAAGCATTTTAATTGATTTTCACATAATTCAAAATGGCGGAAAATCTCCTGGGTGGAATATGACGAGACAGGGCCCCTGGATTCGTGGTCACCCAAGTATTCCAGCGATACTAAGATTTTGATGATCAGACGTATGGTTCAAAAGTAACAAGCAGAAGTGTACTTGCAACTTTGACCTGTTGGTGGCGCTAGAGAGTTTGAGGTGCTGAGTTGAAATTTGGTGACAAGATCCTTGAGGGAGCCTAGAATCAGTGTGCCAAGTTTAAAAACCTCTAGTCAGACGGTTCTATGCGTTGCCATAGAATTTCACTGATTTTAACAAAATTCAAAATGGCGGAAAATCCTCAAGGCAGAATATGACGTCATAGGGTGCGATGGATTCGTCTTGAGCCAAGGATTCCTGCCATAGTGGAATTTTGTTTCTAGCCAAAACGAGTCATGAGATATGAGCCAAAAGACATTTTTCCTAGTTATAGCGCCCCCTAGCAGCCAATTTGTTCCAAATTTTTTGGGGCCCTTTCGGGAGGGGTGCTGCATAAAGGCACCAAGTTTCGTTAAGATACGCCAAAGGGTGGCCGAGAAATGAGCACACTTCCTGTTTCGCATCTTTGCAGCCAAGTTTGATTGGCTGCCACGGCCAAACGCTTGTGAAATTCAAATCACCGGGTATAACTTTTGTGCAGGTTGGTCCAATTATGCTATCTTCCAAGTTTGGGAGAAATTGGTAAAAAATTGAGGGAGTTGAAACATTTTAATTGATTTTCACAAAATTCAAAATGGCGGGAAAAATATATGGGCGGGAAATGACGTCATGGGGTGCGTTGGATTCGTCTTGGCCCAAGGATTCCAGGGATACCAAGTTTTTGAAAATCAGACCAACGGTTCAAAAGTTACAAGCAGAAATGTACCTGGGACTTTGACCTGTTGGTGGCGCTAACGGGTTTGAGGTAGAGGCCTGAAATTTGGTGAGAGGAATGTTGAGAGTGTCTAGAATCAGTGTGCCAAATTTCACAACTTTTTACCAGACGGTTCTATGGGCTGCCATAGACTTGCAGAGGCGGAAGTGGACTGAATAATAATAATAATAATAATAATAATAATAATAATAATAATAATAATAAGAAACAATAGAATCACTATGGGTGCCTTCGCAGCTTTGCTGCTTGGCCCCCAATAATAATAATAAGAAACAATAGAATCACTATGGGTGCCTTCGCAGCTTTGCTGCTTGGCCCCCAAATATAGCTGCAAGCAGCAATGTGGGGGCCACGCAGCATATGGGCCGAGTCGTAAGGCCAGCAGAATGCACTTGGGCCAGGTAATGCCCTTGTGGAGCTTAGTCCAAAGTTGCTATCTACCAAGTTTGGGAGAAATTGGTGAAAAATTGAGGGAGGAGAAGCATTTTAATTGATTTTTACAAAATTCAAAATGGCGGAAAATCCTAAAGGGTGAATATGACGTGATAGGGTGCGATGGATTCGGCTTGAGCCAAGGATTCCAGAGCTAGTGGAATTTTGTTTCTAGCCCAAACGCATCATGAGATATGAGCCAAAATTCGTTTTTGCTAGTTATAGCGCCCCCTAGCGGCCAAGTTGGTCCAAGTTTTTTGGGGACCTTTCTGGTTGTGTCTAGCATAATGCCACCAAGTTCGTTAAGATCTGCCAAAGTGCGGCCGAGATGTGAGCACACATCCTCTTTCGCGTCTGTGCAGCCAAATTTGATTGGCTGCCACGGCCAAACGCTTATGAAATTCGAAAATCCGTGTAAGATTCTTGTGCAGCTTCATCCACAGTTGCTATGGACCAAATTTGGGAGAAAATGGTCAAAAACTGAGGGAGGAGTAGCATTTTAATTGATTTTCACATAATTCAAAATGGCGGAAAATCTACCAGGTGCAATATGACGAAACAGGGCGCGTTGGATTCATTTTGACGGAAGCATTCCAGAAAGACTAAGATTTTGACGATCAGACGTATGTTCCAAAAGTAACAACCAGAAATGTACCTGCGAATTTGACCTGTTGGTGGCGCTAGAGAGTTTGAGGTGGTGAGTTGAAATTTGGTGACAAGACCCTTGAGGGAGCCTAGAATCAGTCTGAAAAATTTGAAAACCTCTAGTCATACGGTTCTATGGGTTGCCATCTAATTTAATTGATTTTAACAAATTTCAAAATGGCGGAAAATCCTCAAGGCAGAATATGACGGCATAGGGTGCGATGCATTCGTCTTGACCCATGGATTCCAGAGATAGTAGAATTTTGTTTCTACCCAAAACGCATCATGAGATATGAGCCAAAAGACATTTTTCCTAGTTATAGCGCCCCCTAGCAGCCAATTTGTTCCAAATTTTTTGCTGCCCTTTGGGGAGGGGTGCTGCATAAGGCCACCAAGTTTTGTTAAGATAGGCCAAAGGGTGGCCGAGAAATGAGCACACTTCCTGTTTTGCATCTGCAAGCCAAATTTGATTGGCTGCCACAGCCAAACGCTTAGGAAATTCTAATTACCGGGTAAGTTTCTTGTGCAGATTAGTCCCCAGTTGCCATCTACCAAGTTTGGGAGAAATTGTTCAAAAATTGAGGGAGGAGAAGCATTTTAATTGATTTTCACATAATTCAAAATGGCGGAAAATCTACTGGGTGTGATATGACGAGACAGGGTGCGTTGTAGTCGGTCTGACCCAAGCATTCCAGCGATACTAAGATTTTGATGATCAGACGTATGGTTCAAAAGTAACAAGCAGAAATGTACCTGCGACTTTGACCTGTTGGTGGCGCTAGAGACTTTGAGGTGCTGAGTTGAAATTTGGTGACAAGATCCTTGAGGCAGCCTAGAATCAGTGTACCAAGTTTAAAAACCTCTAGTCAGATGGTTCTATGTGTTGCCATAGAATTTCATTGATTTTAACAAAATTCAAAATGGCGGAAAATCCTCAAGGCAGAATATGACGTCATAGGATGCGATGGATTCGTCTTGACCCATGGATTCCAGATATAGTTGAATTTTCTTTCTAGCCAAAACGCATCATGAGATATGAGCCAAAAGACATTTTTCCTAGTTATAGCGCCCCCTAGCGTCCAATTTGGGCCAAATTTTTTGTGGCCCTTTGGGAAGGGGTTTCGCATAATGCCACCAAGTTTCGTCAAGAGAGGCCAAAGGGCCACCGAGATATGAGTGCACTTCCTGTTTTGCATCTGCGCAGCCAAATTTGATTGGCTGCCACGGCCAAACGCTTATGAAATTCAAATCACCGGGTATAACTTTTGTGCAGGTTGGTCCAATTATGCTATCTTCCAAGTTTGGCAGAAATTGGTAAAAAATTGAGGGAGTTGAAACATTTTAATTGATTTTCACAAAATTCAAAATGGCGGGAAAAGTATATGGGCGGTAAATGACGTCATGGGGTGCGTTGGATTCGTCTTGGCCCAAGGATTCCAGGGATACCAAGGTTTTGAAAATCAGACCAACGGTTCAAAAGTTACAAGCAGAAATGTACCTGCAACTTTGACCTGTTGGTGGCGCTAGAGGCTTTGAGATAGAGGCCTGAAATTTGCTGAGAGGAATGTTGAGACTGTCTAGAATCAGTGTGCCAAATTTCAAACCTTTTTACCAGACGGTTCTATGGGCTGCCATAGACTTGCAGAGGCGGAAGTGGACTGAATAATAATAATAATAATAATAATAATAATAATAATAATAATAATAATAATAAATATAGCTGCAAGCAGCAATGTGGGGGCCAAGCAACCTATGAGCCTACTCGGAAGGCCAGCAGAATGCACTTGGGCCAGGTAATGCCCTTGTGCAGCTTAGTCCAAAGTTGCTATCTACCAAGTTTGGGAGAAATTGGTGAAAAATTGAGGGAGGAGAAGCGTTTTAATTGATTTTGACAAAATTCAAAATGGCGGAAAATCCTAAAGGCTGAATATGACGTGATAGGCTGCGATGGATTCGGCTTGAGCCAAGGATTCCAGAGCTAGTGGAATTTTGTTTCTAGCCCAAACACATCATGAGATATGAGCCAAAATTCGTTTTTGATAGTTATAGCGCCCCCTAGCTGCCAAGTTGGTCCAAGTTTTTTGGGGACCTTTCTGGTGGTGTCTGGCATAATGCCACCAAGTTTCGTTAAGATCTGCCAAAGGGCGGCCGAGATGTGAGCACACATCCTCTTTCGCGTCTGGCTGCCACGGCCAAACGCTCAGGAAATTCGAAAATCCGTGTAAGATTCTTGTGCAGCATCATCCAGAGTTGCTATGGACCAAAGTTTTGAGAAAATGGTCAAAAACTGAGGGAGGAGTAGCATTTTAATTGATTTTCACATAATTCAAAATGGCGGAAAATCTACCAGGTGCAATATGACGAAACAGGGCGCGTTGGATTCATTTTGACCCAAGCATTCCAGAGATACTAAGCTTTTGACGATCAGACGTATGGTTCAAAAGTAACAACCAGAAATGTACCTGCGAATTTGACCTGTTGGTGGCGCTAGAGAGTTTGAGGTGGTGAGTTGAAATTTGGTGACAAGACCCTTGAGGGAGGTAGAATCAGTCTGCCAAATTTGAAAACCTCTAGTCATACGGTTCTATGGGTTGCCATCGAATTTCATTGATTTTAACAAAATTCAAAATGGCGGAAAATCCTCAAGTCAGAATATGACGGCATAGGGTGCGATGGATTCGTCTTGACCCATGGATTCCAGAGATAGTTGAATTTTGTTTCTATCCAAAACGCATCATGAGATATGAGCCCAAAGCCATTTTTCTTAGTTATAGCGCCCCCTAGCGGCCAATTTGTTCCAAATTTTGGGGGGGGCCTTTGTGAAGGGGTGGTGCATAATGCCACCAAGTTTCGTCAAGATAGACCAAAGGGCCGCCGAGATATGAGCACACTTCCTGTTTTGCATCTGCAAGCCAAATTTGATTGGCTGCCACAGCCAAACGCTTAGGAAATTCTAATTACCGGGTAAGTTTCTTGTGCAGATTAGTCCCCAGTTGCCATCTACCAAGTTTGGGAGAAATTGTTCAAAAATTGAGGGAGGAGAAACATTTTAATTGATTTTCACATAATTCAAAATGGCGGAAAATCTACTGGGTGGAATATGACGAGACAGGGCACGTTGGATTCGGTTTGGCCCACACATTCCAGCGGTCCTAAGAGTCTGATGAACAGACGTATGGTTCAAAAGAAACAAGCAGAAATGTACCTGCGACTTTGACCTGTTGGTGGCGCTAGAGAGTTTGAGGTGCTGAGTTGAAATTTGGTGACATGATCCTTGAGGCAGCCTAGAATCAGTGTGCCAAGTTTAAAAACCTCTAGTAAGATGGTTCTATGCATTGCCATCGACTTTCATAGATTTTAACAAAATTCAAAATGGCGGAAAATCCTCAAGTCAGAATATGACGTCATAGGGTGCGATGGATTCGTCTTGACCCCTGGATTCCAGAGATAATTAAATTTTGTTTCTACCCAAAAGGCATCATGAGATATGAGCCAAAAGACATTTTTCCCAGTTATAGCGCCCCCTAGCAGCCAATTTGTTCCAAATTTTTTTGCAGCCCTTTGGGGAGGCGTGCTGCATAATGCCACCAACTTTCGTTAAGATACGCCAAAGGGTGGCCGAGAAATGAGCACACTTCCTGTTTTGCATCTGCCAGCCAATTTTGATTGGCTGCCACGGCCAAACGCTTAGG
>NC_083569.1:93295011-93297511 GCF_027579695.1 Neoarius graeffei
GAGCTCACATCCTGTTTGACATCTTCGCAGCTGAGTTTCATTGGCTGCTGCGGCCAAACAGTTTAACAATTTCAAAAGACTGAGGATAAATTTTGTGCGGCTTGGTGCAATGATGCTATCAACCAAGTCTGGGCAAATTTGGTCAAAAATTGAGGGAGGAGTAGCAATTTACATGATTTTAACAAATTTCAAAATGGCGGAAAATCTACCAGGTGCAATATGACGAGATAGGATAGGTTGGATTCGGTTTGACCGATGGATTCCAGCAATACTAAGATTTTGACAATCAGCCGTACGGTTCAAAAGTAACAAGCAGAAATGTACTTCCAACTTTGTCCTGTTGGTGGCGCTAGAGAGTTTGAGGCGGTGAGTTGAAATTTGCTGACAAGAACCTTGAGCGAGCCTAGAATCAGTGTGCCAAATTTCTCAACCTCTCGTCTGAAGGTTCTATGGGTTGCCATAGAATTTCATTGATTTTAACAAAATTCAAAATGGCGGAAAATCCTCAAGGCTGAATATGACGTGATAGGGTGCGATGGATTCGGCTTGAACCAAGGATTCCAGAGATCGTGGAATTTTGTTTTTAGCCCAAACGCATCATGAGATATGAGCCAAAATTCATTTTTGCTAGTTATAGCGCCCCCTAGCGGCCAAGTTGGTCCACGTTTTTTGGGGACCTTTCTGGTGGTGTCTGTCATAATGCCACCAAGTTTCGTTAAGATCTGCCAAAGGGCGGCCGAGATGTGAGCACACATCCTCTTTCGCGTCTGTGCAGCCAAATTTGATTGGCTGCCACAGCCAAACGCTTATGAAATTCGAAAATCCGTGTAAGATTCTTGTGCAGTTTCCTCCACCGTTGCTATGGACCAAATTTGGGAGAAAATGGTCAAAAACTGAGGGAGGAGTAGCATTTTAATTGATTTTCACATAATTCAAAATGGCGGAAAATCTACCAGGTGCAATATGACGAAACAGGGCGCGTTGGATTCATTTTGACCCAAGCATTCCAGAGATACTAAGCTTTTGACGATCAGACGTATGGTTCAAAAGTAACAACCAGAAATGTACCTGCGAATTTGACCTGTTGGTGGCGCTAGAGAGTTTGAGGTGGTGAGTTGAAATTTGGTCACAAGACCCTTGAGGGTGCCTAGAATCAGTCTGCCAAATTTGAAAACCTCTAGTCATACGGTTCTATGGGTTGCCATCGAATTTCTTTGATTTTAACAAAATTCAAAATGGCGGAAAATCCTCAAGTCAGAATATGACGGCATAGGGTGCGATGCATTCGTCTTGACCCATGGATTCCAGAGATAGTGGAATTTTGTTTCTACCCAAAACGCATCATGAGATATGAGCCAAAAGACATTTTTCCTAGTTATAGCGCCCCCTAGCAGCCAATTTGTTCCAAATTTTTTGTTGCCCTTTGGGGAGGGGTGCTGCATAAAGCCACCAAGTTTCGTTAAGATAGGCCAAAGGGTGGCCGAGAAATGAGCACACTTCCTGTTTTGCATCTGCAAGCCAAATTTGATTGGCTGCCACAGCCAAACGCTTAGGAAATTCTAATTACCGGGTAATATTCTTGTGCAGATTAGTCCCCAGTTGCCATCTACCAAGCTTGGGAGAAATTGTTCAAAAATTGAGGGAGGAGAAGCATTTTAATTGATTTTCACATAATTCAAAATGACGGAAAATCTACTGGGTGGAATATGACGAGACAGGGCGCGTTGGAGTCGCTGTGACACAAGCATTCCAGCGATACTAAGATTTTGATGATCAGACGTATGGTTCAAAAGTAACAAGCAGAAATGTACCTGCAACTTTGACCTGTTGGTGGCGCTAGAGAGTTTGAGGTGGTGAGTTGAAATTTGGTGACAAGATCCTTGAGGCAGCCTAGAATCAGTTTGCCAAGTTTAAAAACCTCTAGTCAGATGGTTCTATGCGTTGCCATAGAATTTCATTGATTTTAACAAAATTCAAAATGGCGGAAAATCCTCAAGGCAGAATATGACGTCATAGGGTGCGATGGATTCGTCTTGACCCATGGATTCCAGAGATAGTTGAATTTTCTTTCTAGCCAAAACGCATCATGAGATATGAGCCAAAAGGCATTTTTCCTAGTTATAGCGCCCCCTAGCGTCCAATTTGGTCCAAATTTGTTGTGGCCCTTTGGGAAGGGGTTTTGCATAATGCCACCAAGCTTCGTCAAGATTGGCCAAAGGGCCACCGAGATATGAGTGCACTTCCTGTTTTGCGTCTGCGCAGCCAAATTTGATTGGCTGCCACGGCCAAACGCTTGTGAAATTCAAATCACCGGGTATAACTTTTGTGCAGGTTAGTCCAATTATGCTATCTTCCAAGTTTGGGAGAAATTGGTAAAAAATTGAGGGAGTTGAAACATTTTAATTGATTTTCACAAAATTCAAAATGGCGGGAAAAGTATATGGCGGAAAATGACGTCATGGGGTGCCTTGGATTCGTCTTGGCCCAAGGATTCCAGGGA
>NC_083569.1:93300011-93307511 GCF_027579695.1 Neoarius graeffei
AAATTGAGGGAGGAGAAGCATTTCAAGTGATTTTCACATAATTCAAAATGGCGGAAAATCTACTGGGTGGAATATGACGAGACAGGGCACGTTGGATTCGGTTTGGCCCACGCATTCCAGCGGTCCTAAGAGTCTGATGATCAGACGTATGCTTCAAAAGAAACAAGCAGAAATGTACCTGCGACTTTGACCTGTTGGTGGCGCTAGAGAGTTTGAGGTGCTGAGTTGAAATTTGGTGACATGATCCTTGAGGCAGCCTAGAATCAGTGTGCCAAGTTTAAAAACCTCGAGTCAGATGGTTCTATGCGTTGCCATCGACTTTCATTGATTTTAACAAAATTCAAAATGGCGGAAAATCCTCAAGTCAGAATATGACGTCATAGGGTGCGATGGATTCGTCTTGACCCATGGATTCCAGAGATAATGAAATTTTGTTACTACCCAAAAGGCATCATGAGATATGAGCCAAAAGACATTTTTCCCAGTTATAGCGCCCCCTAGCTGCCAATTTGTTCCAAATTTTTTGCAGCCCTTTGGGGAGGCGTGCTGCATAATGCCACCAACTTTCGTTAAGATATGCCAAAGGGTGGCCGAGAAATGAGCACACTTCCTGTTTTGCATCTGCCATCCAAATTTGATTGGCTGCCACGGCCAAACGCTTAGGAAATTCTAAAAACCGGGTAAGTATTTTATGCAGCTTAGTCCCCAGGTGCCATCTACCAAGTTTGGGAGAAATTGTTCCAGAATTGAGGGAGGAGAAGCATTTTAATTGATTTTCACATAATTCAAAATGGCGGAAAATCTCCTGGGTGGAATATGACGAGACAGGGCGCGTTGGATTCCTTTTGAGCCAAGCATCCCAGCGATACTAAGAATTTGATGATCAGACATATTGTTCAAAAGTAACAAGCAGAAATGTACCTGTGATTTTGACCTGTTGGTGGCGCTAGAGAGTTTGAGGTGTTGAGTTGAAATTTGGTGACATGATCCTTGAGGCAGCCTAGAATCAGTGTGCCAAGTTTAAAAACCTCTAGTCAGATGGTTCTATGCGTTGCCATAGAATTTCATTGATTTTAACAAAATTCAAAATGGCGGAAAATCCTCAAGGCAGAATATGACGTCATAGGTTGCGATGGATTCGTCTTCAGCCAAGAATTCCTGACATAGTGGAATTTTGTTTCTAGGCCAAACGCATCATGAGATATGAGCCAAAAGACATTTTTCCTAGTTATAGCGCCCCCTAGCGGCCAATTTGTTCCAACTTTTTTGTGGCCCTTTGAGAAGGGGTACCGCATAATCCCACCAAGTTTCGTCAAGATCGGCCAAAGGGCCGCCGAGAAATGAGCACACTTCCTGTTTCGCGTCTTCGCATCCAAATTTGATTGGCTGCCACGGCCAAACGCTTGTGAAATTCAAATCACCGGGTATAACTTTTGTGCAGGTTGGTCCAATTATGCTATCTTCCAAGTTTGGGAGAAATTGGTAAAAAGTTGAGGGAGTTGAAACATTTTAATTGATTTTCACAAAATTCAAAATGGCGGGAAAAATATATGGGCGGAAATGACATCATGGGGTGCGTTGGATTCGTCTTGGCCCAAGGATTCCAGGGATACCAAGTTTTTGAAAATCAGACCAACGGTTCAAAAGTTACAAGCAGAAATGTACCTGGGATTTTGACCTGTTGGTGGCGCTAACGGGTTTGAGGTAGAGGCCTGAAATTTGCTGAGAGGAATGTTGAGAGTGTCTAGAATCAGTGTGCCAAATTTCACAACTTTTTACCAGACGGTTCTATGGGCTGCCATAGACTTGCAGAGGCGGAAGTGGACTGAATAATAATAATAATAATAATAATAATAATAATAATAATAATAATAAGAAACAATAGAATCACTATGGGTGCCTTCGCAGCTTCGCTGCTTGGCCCCCAATAAGAAGAAGAAACAGTAGAATCCCTATGGGTGCCTTCGCAGCTTCGCTGCTTGGCCCCCAATAAGAAACAGTAGAATCACTATGGGTGCCTTCGCAGCTTCGCTGCTTGGCCCCCAAATATAGCTGCAAGCAGCAATGTGGGGGCCAAGCAGCATTGGCGCGACGGTTCGTCTTGACCCAAGGATTCCAGATATAGTGGCATTTTGTTTCTCCACAAAAAGCATCATGAGATATGAGCTAGAAGTCATTTTCCTTAGTTATAGCGCCCTCTAGCGGCCACTCGGATTCGTCTTGACCCAAGGAGTGCAGAGATAGTGGAATGTTGTTTCTATCCAAAAAGCATCATGAGATATTAGCCAGAAGTCATGTTCCCTAGTTATAGCGCCCCCTAGCGGCCAATTTGTTCCAAATGTTTTCTCTGCCTTTGTGGAGGGGTGTGGCATAATGCCACCAAGTTTTGTTAAGATAGGCCAAAGGGCAGCCGAGATATGACCACACTTCCTGTTTCGCGTCTGAGCAACCAAATTTGATTGGCTGCCACGGCCAAAAGCTTATGAAATTCAAAACACTGAGCATAACTTTTGTGCAGCTTGGTCCACTTATCCTATGCACCAAGTCTGGGAAAAATTGGTCAAAAATTGAGGGAGAAGAAGCATTTTAATTGATTTTCTCAAAATTCAAAATGGCGCGATAAATGTCCTGCGGCAAATGACATAATAGGGTACGTTGGATTCGGCATGGCCCAAGGATTCCAGTGATACCAAGTTTTTCAAAATCGGAAATACGGTTCAAAAGTTACAAGCAGAAATGTACTTGAAACTTTCACCTGCTGGTGGCGCTAGAGGATTGGGGGTGGGGACCTAAAATTTCTTGAAGGCAATCATGAGAAAGTCTAGAATGTGGGGGCAGACCAGGTTTTGGGAAAATCCGACTAAATTTGCAGAAGGAGAAGCATTTTATTGGTTTTCACAAAATCCAAAATGGCGGAGATTATGTTCTGGAGTACATGACCTCATGGGGTGCGTTGGAATCCTCTTGGCCCAAGCATTCTAGCGATACCAAGTTTTTGACAATCGGGTGTACGGTTCAAAAGTTACAAGCAGAAATGTACATCAAATTTTGACCTGTTGGTGGCGCTAGAGGGTTTGAGCTGGGCATCTGGATTTTTTTGTGGCGAGTCCTGGGATAGACTAGAACCTGTGTGAAAAATTTGAAAACATTCCTATCAAGGCTGCCGAGATAGGAGCTCACTTCCTGTTTGGCGTCTTTGCATACACGTTTCATTGGCTGCTGCGGCCAAATAGTTTTAAATTTCAAAACACTGAGCATAACTTTTGTGCAGCTTCATCCAATGATGCCATGTACCAAGTCTGGGAAAAATTGATCAAAAATTGAGGGAGGAGTAGCAATTTAATTGATTTTAACATAATTCAAAATGGCGGAGAATCTACCAGGTGGAATATGACGAGATCGGGCGATATGGATTCGAATTGACCGAAGGACTCCAGAGATACTAAGATTTTGACGATCGGACGTACGGTTCAAAACTAACAAGCAGAAATGTACTTCCAACTTTGACCTGTTGGTGGCGCTAGAGAGTTTGAGGTGGTGAGCTGAAATTTGCTGAGATCAACCTTGACGCAGCCTAGAATCAGTGTGCCAAATTTCACAACCTTTCGTCACACGGTTCTATGGGTTACCCTAGAATTTCATTGATTTTAACAAAATTCAAAATGGCGGAAAATCCTCAAGGCAGAATATGACGTCATAGGGTGCGATGGATTCGTAATGACCCAAGGATTCCAGAGGTAGTGGAATTTTGTTTCTATCCTAAACGTATCATGAGATATGAGCCAAAAGTCATTTTTCCTAGTTATAGCGCCCCCTAGCGGCAAATTTATTCCAAATTTTTTAGGGCCGTTTGTGGAGGGGTCGGGCATCATGCCACCAAGTTTCGTTAAGATACGCCAAAGGGCGGCAGAGACATGAGCACACTTCCTGTTTCACGTCTGCGCAGCCAAATTTGATTGGCTGCCACGGCCAAACGCTTGAGAATTTGAAGACACAGAGCATAACTTTTATGCGGCATGGTCCACTTATGCTACCTACCAAGTTTGGGAGATATTGCTCAAAAATTGAGGGAGGAGTAGCGTTTTAACTGATTTTGACATAATTCAAAATGGCGGGAAAACTATATGGGCGGAAAATGACGTCATGGCGTCCGTTGGATTCGTCTTGGCCCAAGGATTCCAGGGATACCAAGTTTTTGAAAATCGGACCAACGGTTCAAAAGTTACAAGCAGAAATGTACTTGCAAATTTGACCTGTTGGTGGCGCTAGAGTTTTTAAAGGAGAGGCTTGAAATTTGCTGAGAGTAATATTGAGACTGTCTAGAATCAGGGTGCAAAATTTCACAACTTTTTACCAGACGGTTCTATGAGTTGCCATAGACTTCCAGAGGCGGAAGAAAGTGGAATAATAATAATAGGAAACAGTAGAATCCCTATGGGTGCCTTCGCAGCTTCGCTGCTTGGCCCCCAATAAGAAACAGTAGAATCCCTATGGGTGCCTTCGCAGCTTTGCTGCTTGGCCCCCAATAATAAGAAACAGTAGAATCCCTATGGGTGCCTTCGCAGCTTTGCTGCTTGGCCCCCAAATATAGCTGCAAGCAGCAATGCGGGGCCAAGCAGGGTGACCCAGCCTAAGTTGCCATGGCAACAGAAAGAACTGACCAGGCAGACGGTCATAGGCACGCACAGGAAGTGTTTATAAGCAGAAATGTACCTCCAACCAGATGGTTAGAGGCATGCACGGCTTCACCGTCAAATTCGATTGACTGTGATGGCTGAAATTACTTCAAGTGTACTAGGTGTGTGTGTGTGTGTGTGTGTGTGTGTGTGTGTGTGTGTGTGCTAAAAGACTGCTGAGATATGAGCTCAATTATATATGAGCCAAAACACATTTTGGAAAGTTATAGCGCCCCCTAATGGCCAAAGTGCACCAAATGTGGTATGGGCACTTATGGAGGGGTGGGGCATAATCCCACCAAGTTTGGTTAAGAAAGATCAAAGGGCTGCCGAGATATGAGCACACGTCCTGTTTCGCGTCTGCACATCCAAGTTTGATTGGCAGCCACGGCCAAACGCTTATGAAATTCGAAAAACCGGGTAAGTTTTTTGTGCAGCTTAGTGCAACGTTGCCATCTACCAAGTTTGGATGGAATTGGTCAAAAATTGAGGGAGGAGAAGCATTTTAATTGATTTTCACATAATTCAAAATGGCGGAAAATATACAAGGCGGAATATGACGACATAGGATGCGTTGGATTCGTTTTGACCCAAGGATTCCAGCGATACACAGATTTTGACGATCAGACATACGGTTCAAAAGTAACAAGCAGAAATGTACATGCAACTTTGGCCTGTTGTTGGCGCTAGAGAGTTTGAGGTGGTGAGTTGAAATTTGCTGACAAGAACCTTGAGCCAGCCTAGAATCAGTGTGCCAAATTTGAAAACCTGTCGTCAGACGGGTCTATGGGTTTCCATAGAATTTCATTGATTTTAACAAAATTCAAAATGGCGGAAAATCCTCCAGGCAGAATATGACGTCATAGGGTGCGATAGATTCGGCTTGACCCAAGGATTCCAGAGGCAGTGGAATTTTGTTTCTAGCCAAAACGCATCATGAGATATGAGCCAAAAGACATTTTTCCTAGTTATAGCGCCCCCTAGCAGCCAATTTGTTCCAAATTCTTTGGGGTCCTTCATGGAGGGGTGGGGCATAAAGCCACCAAGTTTTGTTAAGATACGCCAAAGGGCGGCCGAAATAGGAGCACACTTCCTGTTTGGCGTCTGCGCCTCCAATTTTGATTGGCTGCCACGGCCAAACGCTTATGAAATTCTAAAAACCGGGAAAGTTTCTTGTGGAGCTTCGTCCAAAGTTGCCATCTACCAAGTTTGGGAGAAATTGGTCCAAAATTGAGGGAGGAGAAGCATTTTAATTGATTTTCACAAAATTCAAAATGACGGGAAAACTATATGGGCGGAAAATGACGTCATGGGGTGCTTTGGATTCGTCTTGACCCAAGGATTCCAGGGATACCAAGTTTTTGAAAATCGGACCAACGGTTCAAAAGTTACAAGCAGAAATGTACCTGCAACTTTGACCTGCTGGTGGCGCTAGAGGGTTGGGGGTGAGGACCTAAAAATTGTTGTGGGGAATGCTGAGACTGTCTAGAATGTGTGTGCCAAATTTGAGCATTTTCCTATGTGTGGTTCTATGGGCTGCCATTGACATCCCATAGGAGAAGAAAGTTGAATAATAAATATAGCTGCAAGCAGCAATGCGGGGCCAAGCAGTGTGACCCAGCCTAAGTTGCCATGGCAACAGAAAGAACTGACCAGGCAGACGGTTAGTCTAAAGTTACTATGTACCAAGTTTGGGAGAAATTGGTCAAAAATTGAGGGAGGAGAAGGATTTTAATAGATTTTCACAAATTTCAAAATGGTGGAAAATATATCTGGTGGAATATGACGCCATAGGGGGTGTTGGATTCGTTTTGAGGGACGGATTCCAGAGGCAGTGGAATTTTGTTTCTACCCAAAACGCATCATGAGATATGAGCCAAAAATCATTTTTCCTAGTTATAGCGCCCCCTAGCGGCCTATTTGGTCCAAATGTTTTGTGCTCCTTTGGGGTGGCGTGCGGCAGAAAGCCACCAAGTTTCGTTCAGATACGCCAAAGGATGGCCGAGATATGAGCACACTTCCTGTTTGGCGTCTGCCCATCCAATTTTGATTGGCTGCCACGGCCAAACGCTTAGGAAATTCTAAAAACCGGGTAAGTTTCTTGTGCAGCTTAGTCCATCCTTCCCATGTACCAAGTTTGGGAAAAATTGGTCAAAAATTGAGGGAGGAGAAGCATTTTAATTGATTTTCACAAAATTCAAAATGGCGGAAAATCTACCAGGTGGAATATGACGAGACAGGGAGCGTTGGATTCGGTCTGAAGGAAGGATTCCAGCGATACTAAGCTTTTGACGATCAGGCCTATGGTTCAAAAGTAACAAGCAGAAATGTACCTGCGACTTTGACCCGTTGGTGGCGCTAGAGAGTTTGATGTGGTGAGTTGAAATTTGGTGACAAGAACCTTGAGACAGCCTAGAATCAGTGTGCCAAATTTGAATACCTCTCGTCTGACGGTTCTATGGGTTGCCATAGAATTTCATTGATTTTAACAAAATTCAAAATGGCGGAAAATCCTCAAGGCAGAAAATGACGTCATAGGTGGCGATGAATTCGTCTTGACCCAAGGATTCCACAGATAGTGGAATTTTGTTTCTAGCCCAAACGCATCATGTGATATGAGCCAAAAGACATTTTTCCTAGTTATAGCGCCCCCTAGCAGCCAATTTGTTCCAAATTTTTTGGCGTCCTTCATGGAGGGGTGGGGCATAATCCCACCAAGTTTAGTTAAGATAAGCCAAAGGGCGGCCGAAATATGAGCACACTTCCTGTTTGGCGTCTGCGCCTCCAATTTTGATTGGCTGCCACGGCCAAACGCTTATGAAAT
>NC_083569.1:93312511-93322511 GCF_027579695.1 Neoarius graeffei
CCATCGACTTTCATTGATTTTAACAAAATTCAAAATGGCGGAAAATCCTCAAGTCAGAATATGACGTCATAGGGTGCGATGGATTCGTCTTGACCCATGGATTCCAGAGATCATGAAATTTTGTTTCTACCCAAAAGTCATCATGAGATATGAGCCAAAAGACATTTTTCCCAGTTATAGCGCCCCCTAGCAGCCAATTTGTTCCAAATTTTTTGCAGCCCTTTGGGGAGGCGTCCTGCATAATGCGACCAACTTTCGTTAAGATACGCCAAAGGGTGGCTGAGAAATGAGCACACTTCCTGTTTTGCATCTGCCATCCAAATTTGATTGGCTGCCACGGCCAAACGCTTAGGAAATTCTAAAAAGCGGGTAAGTATTTTATGCAGCTTAGTCCCCAGGTGCCATCTACCAAGTTTGGGAGAAATTGGTCAAAAATTGAGGGAGGAGAAGCATTTTAATTGATTTTCACATAATTCAAAATGGCGGAAAATCTACTGGGTGGAACATGATGAAACAGGGTGCGTTGGATTCCTTTTGACCCAAGCATTCCAGCCACACTAAGAATTTGATGATCAGACGTATGGTTCAAAAGTAACAAGCAGAAATGTACCTGCAATTTTGACCTGTTGGTGGCGCTAGAGAGTTTGTGGTGCTGAGTTGAAATTTGGTGACAAGATCCTTGAGGCAGCCTAGAATCAGTGTGCCAAGTTTAAAAACCTCTAGTCAGACGGTTCTATGCATTGCCATAGAATTTCATTGATTTTAACAAAATTCAAAATGGTGGAAAATCCTCAAGGCAGAATATGACGTCATAGGGTGCGATGAGTTCGTCTTGAGCCAAGGATTCCTGACATAGTGGAATTTTGTTTCTAGCCAAAACGCATCATGAGATATGAGCCTAAAGACATTTTTCCTAGTTATAGCGCCCCCTAGCAGCCAATTTGGTCCAAATTTTTTGCTGCCCTTTGGGGAGGGGTGCTGCATAAAGCCACCCAGTTTCGTTAAGATACGCCAAAGGGTGGCCGAGAAATGAGCAAACTTCCTGTTTTGCATATGCCAGCCAAATTTGATTGGCTGCCACGGCCAAACGCTTAAGAAATTCTAAAAACCGGGCATATTTCTTGTGCAGCTTAGGCCCCAGTTGCCATGTACCACGTTTGGGAGAAATTTTCCAAAAATTGAGGGAGGAGAAGCATTTTAATTGATTTTCACATAATTCAAAATGGCGGAAAATCTACTGGGTGGAATATGAGGAGACAGGGCCCATTGGATTCCTTTTGACCCAAGCATTCCAGCCACACTAAGAATTTGATGATCAGACGTATGGTTCAAAAGTAACAAGCAGAAATGTACCTGCAATTTTGACCTGTTGGTGGCGCTAGAGAGTTTGAGGTGCTGAGTTGAAATTTGGTGACAAGATCCTTGAGGCAGCCTAGAATCAGTGTGCCAAGTTTAAAAACCTCTAGTCAGACGGTTCTATGCATTGCCATAGAATTTCATTGATTTTAACAAAATTCAAAATGGTGGAAAATCCTCAAGGCAGAATATGACGTCATAGGGTGCGGTGGATTCGGCTTGAGCCAAGGATTCCTGACATAGTGGAATTTTGTTTCTAGGCAAAACGCATCATGAGATATGAGCCAAAAGACATTTTTCCTAGTTATAGCGCCCCCTAGCAGCCAATTTGTTCCAAATTTTTTGCTGCCCTTTGGGGAGGGGTGTTGCATAAAGCCACCAAGTTTCGTTAAGATACGCCAAAGGTTCGCCGAGAAATGAGCACACTTCCTGTCTTGCATCTGCCAGCCAAATTTGATTGGCTGCCACGGCCAAACGCTTAAGAAATTCTAAAAACCGGGTATGTTTCTTGTGCAGCTTAGTCCCCAGTTGCCATGTACCAAGTTTGGGAGAAATTCTTCAAAAATTGTGGGAGGAGAAGCATTTTAATTGATTTTCACATAATTCAAAATGGCGGAAAATCTCCTGGGTGGAATATGACGAGACAGGGCCCCTGGATTCGTGGTGACCCAAGTATTCCAGCGATACTAAGATTTTGATGATCAGACGTATGGTTCAAAAGTAACAAGCAGAAGTGTACTTGCAACTTTGACCTGTTGGTGGCGCTAGAGAGTTTGAGGTGCTGAGTTGAAATTTGGTGACAAGATCCTTGAGGGAGCCTAGAATCAGTGTGCCAAGTTTAAAAACCTCTAGTCAGACGGTTCTATGCGTTGCCATAGAATTTCACTGATTTTAACAAAATTCAAAATGGCGGAAAATCCTCAAGGCAGAATATGACGTCATAGGGTGCGATGGATTCGTCTTGAGCCAAGGATTCCTGCCATAGTGGAATTTTGTTTCTAGCCAAAACGAGTCATGAGATATGAGCCAAAAGACATTTTTCCTAGTTATAGCGCCCCCTAGCAGCCAATTTGTTCCAAATTTTTTGGGGCCCTTTCGGGAGGGGTGCTGCATAAAGGCACCAAGTTTCGTTAAGATAAGCCAAAGGGTGGCCGAGAAATGAGCACACTTCCTGTTTCGCATCTTTGCAGCCAAGTTTGATTGGCTGCCACGGCCAAACGCTTGTGAAATTCAAATCACCGGGTATAATTTTTGTGCAGGTTGGTCCAATTATGCTATCTTCCAAGTTTGGGAGAAATTGGTAAAAAATTGAGGGAGTTGAAACATTTTAATTGATTTTCACAAAATTCAAAATGGCGGGAAAAATATATGGGCGGGAAATGACGTCATGGGGTGCGTTGGATTCGTCTTGGCCCAAGGATTCCAGGGATACCAAGTTTTTGAAAATCAGACCAACGGTTCAAAAGTTACAAGCAGAAATGTACCTGGGACTTTGACCTGTTGGTGGCGCTAACGGGTTTGAGGTAGAGGCCTGAAATTTGGTGAGAGGAATGTTGAGAGTGTCTAGAATCAGTGTGCCAAATTTCACAACTTTTTACCAGACGGTTCTATGGGCTGCCATAGACTTGCAGAGGCGGAAGTGGACTGAATAATAATAATAATAATAATAATAATAATAATAATAATAATAATAATAAGAAACAATAGAATCACTATGGGTGCCTTCGCAGCTTTGCTGCTTGGCCCCCAATAAATATAGCTGCAAGCAGCAATGTGGGGGCCAAGCAGCATATGAGCCTAGTCGGAAGGCCAGCAGAATGCACTTGGGCCAGGTAATGCCCTTGTGCAGCTTAGTCCAAAGTAGCTCTCTACCAAGTTTGGGAGAAATTGGTGAAAAAATGAGGGAGGAGAAGCATTTTAATTGATTTTTACAAAATTCAAAATGGCAGAAAATCCTAAAGGCTGAATATGAAGGCATAGGCTGCGATGGATTCGGCTTGAGCCAAGGATTCCAGAGATAGTGGAATTTTGTTTCTAGCCCAAAGGCATCACGAGATATGAGCCAAAAGTCATTTTTCCTAGTTATAGCGCCCCCTAGCAGCCAAGTTGTTCCAAGTTTTTTGGGGACCTTTGTGGTGGTGTCTGGCATAATGCCACCAAGTTTCGTTAAGATAGCCTAAAGGGAGGCCGAGATGTGAGCACACATCCTCTTTCGCATCTGTGCAGCCAAATTTGATTGGCTGCCACGGCCAAACCCTTATGAAATTCGAAAATCCGTGTAAGATTCTTGTGGAGCGTCGTGCACAGTTGCTGTCTACCAAGTTTGGGAGAAATTGGTCAAAAACTGAGGGAGAAGAAGCATTTTAATTGATTTCCACATAATTCAAAATGGCGGAAAATCTGCCAGGCGCAATATGACGCAACAGGGCGCGTTGGATTCAGTGTGATCCAACCATTTCAGAGATTCTAAGGTTTTGACGATCAGACGTATGGTTCAAAAGTAACAGGCAGAAATGTACCTGCGACTTTGACCTGTTGGTGGCGCTAGAGAGTTTGAGGTGCTGAGTTGAAATTTGGTAACAAGACCCTTGAGGGAGCCAAGAATCAGTGTGCCAAATTTGAAAGCCTCTAGTCATACGGTTCTATGGGGTGCCATCGAATTTCATTGATTTTAACAAAATTCAAAATGTTGGAAAATCCTCAAGTCAGAATATGACGTCATAGAGTCCAATGGATTCAGCTTGAGCCAAGGATTCCTGTCATAGTGGAATTTTGTTTCTAGCCAAAACGCATCATGAGATATGAGCCAAAAGACATTTTTCCTAGTTATAGCTCCCCCTAGCAGCCAATTTGTTCCAAATTTTTTGCTCCCCTTTCGGGACGGGTGGCGCATAATGCCACCAAGTTTTCTTAAGATACGCCAAAGGGTGGCCACGAAATGAGCACACTTCCTGTTTTGCATCTGCCAGCCAATTTTGATTGGCTGCCACGGCCAAACGCTTATGAAAGTCTAAAAACCGGGTATGGTTCTTATGCAGCTTCGTCCCCAGTTGCCATCTACCAAGTTTGGGAGAAATTGTTCAAAAATTGAGGGAGGAGAAGCATTTTAATTGATTTGCACATAATTCAAAATGGCGGAAAATCTACTGGGTGGAATATGACGAGACAGGGCGCGTTGGATTCCTTTTGACCCAAGCATTCCAGGGATACTAAGATTTTGATGATGAGACGTATGTTTCAAAAGTAACAAGCAGAAATGTACCTGCAACTTTGACCTGTTGGTGGCGCTAGAGAGTTTGAGGTGCTGAGTTGAAATTTGGTGACAAGATCCTTGAGGCAGCCTAGAATCAGTGTGCCAAGTTTAAAAGCCTCTAGTCAGACGGTTCTATGCGTTGCCATAGAATTTCATTGATTTTAACAAAATTCAAAATGGCGGAAAATCCTCAAGTCAGAATATGACGTCATATGGTGCAATGGATTCGTCTTGACCCAAGGATTCCTGACATAGTGGAATTTTGTTTCTAGCCAAAGCGCATCATGAGATATGAGCCAAAAGACATTTTTCCTAGTTATAGCGCCCCCTAGCAGCCAATTTGTTACAAATTTTTTGCTGCCCTTTGGGGAGGGGTGTTGCATAAAGCCACCAAGTTTTGTTAAGATACGCCAAAGGTTGTCCGAGAAATGAGCACACTTCCTGTTTTGCATCTGCCAGCCAATTTTGATTGGCTGCCACGGCCAAACGCTTATGAAAATCTGAAAACCGGGTATGTTTCTTATGCAGCTTCGTCCCCAGTTGCCATCTACCAAGTTTGGGAGAAATTGTTCAAAAATTGAGGGAGGAGAAGCATTTTAATTGATTTGCACATAATTCAAAATGGCGGAAAATCTACTGGGTGGAATATGACGAGACAGGGCGCGTTGGATTCGTTTTGACCCAAGCATTCCAGCGATACTAATATTTTGATGATGAGACGTATGGTTCAAAAGTAACAAGCAGAAATGTACCTGCAACTTTGACCTGTTGGTGGCGCTAGAGAGTTTGAGATGCTGAGTTGAAATTTGGTGAGAACATCCTTGAGGCAGCCTAGAATCAGTTTGCCAAGTTTAAAAGCCTCTAGTCAGACGGTTCTATGCGTTGCCATAGAATTTCATTGATTTTAACAAAATTCAAAATGGCGGAAAATCCTCAAGTCAGAATATGACGGCATATGGTGCAATGGATTCGTCTTGACCCAAGGATTCCTGACATAGTGGAATTTTGTTTCTAGCCAAAACGCATCATGAGATATGAGCCAAAAGACATTTTTCCTAGTTATAGCGCCCCCTAGCAGCCAATTTGTTCCAAATTTTTTGCTGCCCTTTCGGGAGGGGTGTTGCATAAAGCCACCAAGTTTTGTTAAGATACGCCAAAGGTTGTCCGAGAAATGAGCACACTTCCTGTTTTGCATCTGCCAGCCAATTTTGATTGGCTGCCACGGCCAAACGCTTAGGAAATTCTAAAAACCGGGTATGTTTCTTGTGCAGCTTCGTCCCTAGTTGCCATCTACCAAGCTTGGGAGAAATTGGTCAAAAACTGAGGGAGGAGAAGCATTTTAATTGATTTTCACATAATTCAAAATGGCGGAAAATCTCCTGGGTGGAATATGACGAGACAGGGTGCGTTGGATTCCTTTTAACCCACGCATTCCAGCACTACTAAGCTTTTGATGATCAGGCGTATGGTTCAAAAGTAACAAGCAGAAATGTACCCGCGACTTTGACCTGTTGGTGGCGCTAGAGAGTTTGAGGTGCTGAGTTGAAATTTGGTGACAAGATCCTTGAGGCAGCCTAGAATCAGTGTGCCAAGTTTAAAAACCTCTAATCAGACGGTTCTATGCGTTGCCATAGAATTTCATTGATTTTAACAAAATTCAAAATGGCGGAAAATCCCCAAGGCAGAAAGTGACGTCATAGGGTGCGATGGATTCGTTTTGAGCCACAGATTCCTGACATAGTGGAATTTTGTTTCTAGCCCAAACGCATCATGAGATATGAGCCAAAAGACATTTTTGCTAGTTATAGCGCCCCCTAGCAGCCAATTTGTTCCAAATTTGTTGTTGCCCTTTGGGGAGGGGTGTTGCATAACGCCACCAAGTTTCATTAAGATACGCCAAAGGGTGGCCGAGATATGAGCACACTTCCTGTTTTGCGTCTTCGCAGCCAAATTTGATTGGCTGCCACGGCCAAACGCTTAAGAAATTCTAAAAACCGGGTATGTTTCCTGTGAAGCTTAGTCCAAAGTTGCGATTTACCAAGTTTGGGAGAAATTGTTCAAAAATTGAGGGAGGAGAAGTGTTTTAAGTGATTTTCACAAAATTCAAAATGGCGGGAAAACTATATGGGCGGAAAATGACGTCATGGGTTCCGTTGGATTCGTCTTGACCCAAGGACTCCAGGGATACCAAGTTTTTGAAAATCGGACCAACGGTTCAAAAGTTACAAGCAGAAATGTACCTGCAACTTTGACCTGTTGGTGGCGCTAAAGTGTTTGAGGTAGAGGCCTGAAATTCGCTGAGAGTAATGTTGACACTGTCTAGAATCAGTGTGCAAAATTTCCCAACTTTTTACCAGACGGTTCTATGGGCTGCCATAGACTTGCAGAGGCGGAAGAACGTTGAATAATAATAATAATAATAAGAAACAGTAGAATCCCTATGGGTGCCTTCGCAGCTTCGCTGCTTGGCCCCCAATAAGAAACAGTAGAATCACTATGGGTGCCTTCGCAGCTTCGCTGCTTGGCCCCCAAATATAGCTGCAAGCAGCAATGCGGGGCCAAGCAGGGTGACCCAGCCTAAGTTGCCATGGCAACAGAAAGAACTGACCAGGCAGACGGTCATAGGCACGCACAGGAAGTGTTTACAAGCAGAAATGTACCTCCAACCAGATTGTTAGAGGCATACACGGCTTCACCGTCAAATTCGATTGACTGTGATGGCTGAAATTACTTCAAGTGTACTAGGTGTGTGTGTGTGTGTGTGTGTGCTAAAAGACTGCTGAGATATGAGCTCAATGATATATGAGCCAAAACACATTTTGGAAAGTTATAGCGCCCCCTAATGGCCAATGTGCACCAAATGTGGTATGGGCCCTTTTGGTGGGGTGGGGCATAATCCCACCAAGTTTGGTTAAGAATGGTCAAAGGGCCGCCGAGATATGAGCACACTTCCTGTTTCGCATCTGCACAGCCAAATTTGATTGGCTGCCACGGCCAAACGCTTATGAAATTCAAAAAACCGGGTAAGTTTTATGTGCAGCTTAGTCCAAAGTTGCCATATACCAAGTTTGGAACAAATTGGCCAAAAATTGAAGGAGGAGAAGCATTTTAATTGATTTTCACAAAATTCAAAATGGCGGAAAATATACAAGGCGGAATATGACGACATAGGATGCGTTGGATTCGTTTTGACCCAAGGATTCCAGCGATACACAGATTTTGACGATCAGACCTATGGTTCAAAAGTAACAAGCAGAAATGTACATGCAACTTTGGCCTGTTGTTGGCGCTAGAGAGTTTGATGTGGTGAGTTGAAATTTGGTGACAAGAACCTTGAGAGAGCCTAGAATCAGTGTGCCAAATTTGAATACCTCTCGTCTGACGGTTCTATGGGTTGCCATAGAATTTCATTGATTTTAACAAAATTCAAAATGGCGGAAAATCCTCAAGGCAGAATATGACGTCATAGGTTGTGATAGATTCGTCTTGACCCAAGGATTCCAGAGATAGTGGAATTTTGTTTCTGCCCCAAACGCATCATGAGATATGAGCCAAAAGACATTTTTCCTAGTTATAGCGCCCCCTAGCAGCCAATTTGTGCCAATTTTTTTGTGTTCCTTCCGGGAGGGGTGGGGCATAATCTCACCAAGTTTCGTTAAGATACGCCAAAGGGCGGCTGAAATATGAGCACACTTCCTGTTTGGCGTCTGCGCAGCCAATTTTGATTGGCTGCCACGGCCAAACGCTTATGAAATTCTAAAAACCGGGTAAGTTTCTTGTGCAGCTTAGTCCACAGTTGCCATCTACCAAGTTTGGGAGAAATTGCTCAAAAATTGAGGGAGGAGAAGCATTTTAAGTGATTTTCACAAAATTCAAAATGGCGGGAAAACTATATGGGCGGAAAATGACGTCATGGGGTGCTTTGGATTCGTCTTGACCCAAGGATTCCAGGGATACCAAGATTTTGAAAACCGGACGTACGGTTCAAAAGTTACAACCAGAAATGTACCTGCAACTTTGACCTGCTGGTGGCGCTAGAGGGTTTGGGGTGGGGACCTAAAAATTGTTGTGGGGAATGCTGAGACTGTCTCAAATGTGTGTGCCAAATTTGAGCATTTTCCTATGTGTGGCTCTATGGGCTGCCATTGACTTCCCATAGGAGAAGAAAGATGAATAAATATAGCTGCAAGCAGCAATGCGGGGCCAAGCAGGGTGACCCAGCCTAAGTTGCCATGGCAACAGAAAGAACTGACCAGGCAGACGGTCATAGGCACGCACAGGAAGTGTTTACAAGCAGAAATGTACCTCCAACCAGATGGTTAGAGGCATGCACGGCTTCACCGTCAAATTCGATTGACTGTGATGGCTGAAATTACTTCAAGTGTACTAGGTGTGTGTGTGTGTGTGTGTGCTAAAAGACTGCTGAGATATGAGCTCAATTATATATGAGCCAAAACACATTTTGGAAAGTTATAGCGCCCCATAATGGCCAAAGTGCACCAAATGTGGTATGGGCACTTATGGAGGGGTGGGGCATAATCCCACCAAGTTTGGTTAAGAAAGATCAAAGGGCTGCCGAGATATGAGCACACGTCCTGTTTCGCATCTGCACATCCAAGTTTGATTGGCAGCCACGGCCAAACGCTTATGAAATTCGAAAAACTAGGTAAGTTTTTTGTGCAGCTTAGTGCAACGTTGCCATCTACCAAGTTTGGAAGGAATTGGTCAAAAATTGAGGGAGGAGAAGCATTTTAATTGATTTTCACATAATTCAAAATGGCGGAAAATATACAAGGCGGAATATGACGGCATAGGATGCGTTGGATTCGATTTGACCCAAGGATTCCAGCGATACACAGATTTTGACGATCAGACATAGGGTTCAAAAGTAACAAGCAGAAATGTACATGCAACTTTGGCCTGTTGTTGGCGCTAGAGAGTTTGAGGTGGTGAGTTGAAATTTGCTGACAAGAACCTTGAGCCAGCCTAGAATCAGTGTGCCAAATTTGAAAACCTGTCGTCAGACGGTTCTATGGGTTTCCATAGAAATTCATTGATTTTAACAAAATTCAAAATGGCGGAAAATCCTCAAGGCAGAATATGACGTCATAGGGTGCGATAGATTCGTCTTGACCCAAGGATTCCATAGGCAGTGGAATTTTGTTTCTAGCCAAAACGCATCATGAGATATGAGCCAAAAGACATTTTTCCTAGTTATAGCGCCCCCTAGAAGCCAATTTGTTCCAAATTCTTTGGGGTCCTTCATGGAGGGGTGGGGCATAAACCCACCAAGTTTCGTTAAGATACGCCAAAGGCCGGCCGAAATATGAGCACACTTCCTGTTTGGCGTCTGCGCCTCCAATTTTGATTGGCTGCCACGGCCAAACGCTT